>NC_092207.1:73986658-74236585 GCF_043381705.1 Parasteatoda tepidariorum | reverse complement strand
CTTTAAAATGCAGAATATTAGTGAAGCAATATTTGATAATTTATTTTGCTAATATGTTTCTTATTTAGCTAATGTTTTGATTTTTTCACCATGTACAATCTAAATAGCTAATATACTTTTTTAAAAGCCAATAAGAACATTGGTAGAATTCTTCAACATAAGTACAATACTATGTCTTTGATGATAAAATACTATGTCTTTGATGATAATATATTATGTCTTTGTGCTGGAACATTGTGTTCATTGGCGAGCGAGCCATGGTTCACGGCCTGAACCACATAGGATTGCGTAGCAATTCTCGGGGGTTAGCGAGCAGGGGACGGAGCTGCCTAGTATCACTATAAGTTGATTAATATGGATGTGAATGATGTGCTTGTGCTTCCTGGTGTTCATTTTTCAATAATTAAATGATGTTATAATAATTTAAATGTTTATTTTTATATAATTGACTTGAAGGGTAAATTTTTTTCTTGGTTGTTTGGTGTCGTATCCTCTATTGAATCATATTTCATGGTGTGCTTGAATAGTTTTTGTTATTTCTATGTAATTAAAGGAATACAAATCCTTATCTGTGGGGTAGTTAAAGAGGTGAAGGCCTGCAGCGACTGCAGGGCAGTTAAAAAAACATGATATGATGTCAGTTCCACATTAAGACAGTTGCCACAGTTTTGATATTTTCTAGTCCCATCTGTAGAAATTTTCATGTTTTTATGATGTTTTGTTCTTAGTCTGATGAGAGTAGTGGCTGTCTTCCTATCGATGTCAAGATTAGTTATTTGATCATGGGCTTTGATTTTTAAAGGGATGAATAGTCTTGACTTTGCAAAAGCATTTGCATCTGCCAACGTGGTTGGGATTGAATTTTGATTTAGATCTCTAGCATTTTTAGCCAAGGAACTTGTGTTTCACAATTTTAATTTTACATGTTTCTTTTTCCTTGTCAAATGAATTATATTTTAAAGTTACTTTTCTTTTTTCAGCTGTTTTTTTTTTAAATATTCATTATTTTTCTTTTATCATAAAGATGTATTTTTAATGTTGTTTAAAAATTAAAAGGAATATCATTGCCTGATTCAATATTATGACAAATTATCTTTTCAAAAATAAGGAAAATGTTTAAAATTTATTGAATGTTTTCTACTGCTTTTCAAAGAAAGTTAAAGTTTAAATGATTATCAATGTTTTATTAATCACTTTTCTTACATCAGCTTATTTTAAACTGAGCTGTTCAAATGTTTATTTTACCAAATATTTCTCTTTCTAAATTTCTCTTTTCTTTTAAGGAGAACTTTTTCTTGGTGTTCCATTAGAAGTCTGTAACTACTATTACATAAAGGATGAACGTAGCTGGTGTAAATATTGCAATTATTCGACTCCTCACAGTGGAAACATTGCTAAACACATTAGAACTCATACTGGAGAGAAACCCCACAAATGTGCAGAATGTTCAAAAAGTTTTACTGATAGATCTAGTTATAACCGACACTGTAGGCTTCATATATTTCGAAGACATTTCAAGAATTAACTAGCATATATTGAATTTTTATTGTGACCCATAATAGTTTTTCTGACTTAAGCTAAATGTTTTGTGATTTCAGAAATTAAATAGCATATTGATTGAAATTATATAAAAACATTAGGTTTTTTATTTTGGCCCATAAAAATTATTCAAACTTGAGCTAAAGATTTTAAAAGAGCAATTAGATTTTAAGGATTTTTAATATATAATGAATAAATCCCTGATTAAATTTAGTAGAAATTTTTTTACGTTTTTATTGTTTAATTCCATTTTTTAAATATTGTATTTTATCTGAGCAGATTGGAATTGTAAAAACAGAGTATTATTTTTTTTAAATTGTTATCAAATTTTAAATAAATCAAAACCATTTCTAATTGAGGGAGAAGCAAATGCTTAAATTAACTCCCTCAGTACCCCGATGGTCTTGTATAGAAGTCCAGGAAAAAAAACATGCAATACAAATAACAAATGAAGAAAAGAAACTAAAACAAAATCATCAGAAAAATAAAACTCACTCTAAATAAAACTTGCTGAGTTTTATTTTTCTGATGATTTTGTTTTAGTTTCTTTTCTTCATTTGTTATTTGTATTGCATGTTTTTTTTCCTGGACTTCTATACAAGACCATCGGGGTACTGAGGGAGTTAATTTAAGCATTTGCTTCTCCCTCAATTAGAAATGGTTTTGTTTTTATGGCTACCGAGGCTGGTACCCCCTGAAGACGTCGGCTTCGTTGGTCATATTTTTATTTCCTACGTTTTCTTTATTGTTACTTTTTTCTGAAATTTCTGCTGCTTTTTAGCCCGTTTTTTTTTCAAAGAAGTTTTTTCTATTTTGAATTAAAAACATTTGTGTTTTCTTTTATTATTAAAATTTTTTAAATTTTTTTTTTTTGAATTTTAATTTATAAAACTTTTTATTTATTTTTTTTACTTATTTACAATAATGTTATGGACATGTGCTAATCTTGCAGCTTTCTTACAATTCAATTATAATTGTTCATTATTTTGTTTGTTATTTAGCCTTATTAAAGTCAAAATGCTTATTTTACCAACCTACCTCAGGGGCTCTATACTAAGAAATTAATCAATACTAAGCCTTTTCCATTTAATCATTAATGCACATTAACACTAACCATATTTTTAGTGATTAATAATTGTATTTCTATTGTTCAAATGCATGGAGAAAGGCAATTTAAATATCATATTTCATCAATTACAAAATGATACTTAGTGCTTGTGTGCCTTCAAAAGATATAATGTGTGAGAGATTTTATGCAATATTTATAATAAATTATAATTTTTATTATATATGAGATAAAAATAATTTTATGTACTTATAAAATGTAGTGAAATATATTTATCATTTGTTATAATTTTCTTGTTGAACTCTTTTATTCATATTTTATGCTACTTACTATGAATAAGCTTGACTTTGCTTTTCTTATAATTTTTTATTTGTTTCAGGATGTTTTATTTTGTTGTAATATTTATCTGTTGTATGTTATTAAAGTTAATCATAAGTTGTTTTAATTATTAATTTTCTTTTATAGATGTTATTGATGTCTTTGGAAAATTTATACGACACACTTGTAAATATTGTACTTATTCAACTTTCTATAAAGCAGATCTTACAAAACATGTAAGAATTCATACTGGAGAGAAGCCGTATAAATGTGAAAGATGTTTTAAAAGTTTTTCTGATCGTTCCCATTACAAAAGACATCTGCATTCACATTATTTTAAAGACAAAAAAGCTTGAGTAATTAGGATGCTTAATGTATTTAAAAAAAATTAAATATTAGGATTGTACATTTTTAGTAATTTTAATATTTATTGATCTTTAAGTTGAAAATTGCATATTTTTTAAAATTGAAAATAAAGGTTATTCTTTTTGAAAGCACAATTTGTATTTTAAATGTCACTAAACAATTTTAAGCTGCAATGGACTTTGAAGATTTATGTTTATTAAAGTGCCTTGGTACTAATAGTGATGTTTTCTATTTTTTTTTAAGTAAGTTTTTATTAACACACCTCCTGTAGCATACTAAATTCTTAAGAATTAGCTTTTTTTTTCTTAAATTGATACTTTTTTGATGTCTATGGAGTAGACGTGAGAAGTTTATGTCCATAAAACTTTGAGTATTAAAAATTTTCCGCCTTAAATTTTTTTTACTCCTAAATTAATAAAATATTCATTATGTTAGAAGCATTGAATTTGCTAATGTTTACTAGAGGGATATGATATTGAAACTTCAAAATTATTTGAGTGCCGGTAGAAGAAATATTTTATTTCAAAAGGTTGATAACATTCATGGAAATAACACTTAACTCGTAATTACTAAAAAATGAAAGACAAGTATTTATACTTTACACATTAGATGAGTATTCTCAATATATTTAAAACATTTCCAACAAATTTTAATGGTGTATAGCTTCATTAGAATTTGAAGATTTAAATGAAGTTAATAAGAATAATCTATTTCAAAAGTAACTTCAAAAACACATTTTCATGTAAATGAACTGAACTAAAGAAATGAAGTAACTGAAAATTTCATGCTTTTCAAGTATATGATATGACTTATGTTATTTAATATTTATTTTCACCTCTTGCTATATTTCTGTACGAACACTCTTCGTTTTTTGTAATTGTTTTGTAGATTGAAAATTTTAAATTGGTTTTTATGTGGGTTCATGATCGCATGAGCCTTTATAAAACCCAGTTTCAATTGCTCATGATATTCAATATAACAATGTTCAGAAACAAATTTATAAGACAAATGTCATAATCATCTGGTTAAATTTTTTTAGATCTACTGTTTGTTTTTTTTTGAATTAGCGTGTTTTTTTCTTCAATCCAGGTTTTAGGTTTTATTAAATCAAAAATTTCCTCTCTTTCCCTCAAACACTCTTGATTTAAAATATCAGTTTTAATATCTCATCTGTATGTCAACACTTTTATATATTCCTTTCTATAAATGGCAAATGTCCAAGTTAACATACCCTTTTTTAATCTTCTGTACTGAATAAATTGATACTATTGTATAATGTTTTGATAATAAATTCATGTCACTATAATTTAAAATAAGCAAAACATTTGGTTTTAAAAGTTGATGTTATAAATATAAAATGTTTATTTTGTCCAAGTTAAAATTATTGAATGTGCTAATTAAATTAGGTTTTATTTTAAAAATTTATATTGAAAGTATCCTGTACCCTTGTATTTTTTATACTAATTGATAGTGATTTTTTATGATATTGATATAATGAAAAAAATTTATTAGTTTTTCGTTAAAGTGTCTGTAATTTGTTTAAAAAAACACTTTTGTTTTAATGATTTATATTAGCTTTTTACACTGTTTCTTTAAAAATAATTGAACACACCATTATAATAGTTTATATGTAGTTTTTTTTTTTTTTTTTGTGTGTGTGACTAAATTTATATATTCGAAAAATGTTTTCCATCACCAAATCTGTTACTATGATGATGCTTGAAAAAATAAAATATTAGTCATTTCTCTTCTGATTGAAGTCTGTAAATTAAATATTAAACATATTTCTCATATTTTATCTTTATCTGTATCAGTGTAAAACTTAGTTCATAATTATATCATTGATATTATTCAGATTTAAATAATATAGTTCACAAATTTTTTTAAAAGGAAATTTTTTATTTTTGATATTGCGTAACTTGTGCTACCTATGATGTAAAAATGTGTTATCAATCCTTAATTGCTGTTTTTTTTTAAATAAATTTATTTTATAATGTGTAGTTGTAATTGTTTCTTGCAACAATGTGCTGTTTCTTGTTTTATTACTTTTATAATATAAACATTGCATGTACTTTGCAGGATTTATGATTAATATAATGGACGTTTTAGCCACAGATGATGAGTATAATTCTGCAATAATTGAAGAGTCTAATTCTGAAATAATTGCTGGTCGTTGTAAATCTTCTATAATTCACCAGTGCAAATTATGCAGCTACAACTCTTTTAGTAGGGCAAACTTAGCAAGGCACCTCAGAACTCATACTGGTGAAAAACCATTCAAGTGTACATTGTGCCGAAGAAGCTTCTCAGATCCATCTTCTCTTAAAAGACATTCTATAAGGCATATTAAATAATTAAAAATTTATTAATTTGAATCTACTGTTATTTTCTTATTCACTTGTTTATTTATATATGTAGTGAAAGATCTTCTTTACTGAGTTCTTCAAATTTGAAAAAACAAGTTCCTTGGTAATATAAAATTATGTATTATTTTTAAAAAATTTATTCGTTTTTAACTGTCTTATTTATTTATTCTTAAAGTGATATTAAGTTCACTATTTCATTTTAGGTTAAATAATTGTAATAATTTATCTTTTTATTATTATCCTCAGCACTTGTAACATCAAATGACACAGAAGCTGTTGCAGCTTTTTAGCACTAAAAAGAGCATAAAGCTATAAGATATGTTTTGTGCTCCAAAAGTAAAAATTTAAATCTTTATTTTTATTAATAATAATTGTTTTGTAAATAATTTTCTTAATTTCCATATAAATAGTTGCAAAATATAAATTTTAGAAAATGTATTAATTGTTATTGCTTATGAATGAGGTAACTGATTGCAATTCTCTATAAAATTTAGAAACATTGTGCCTGGTTTTTGTACTTAAAAATTTAAAACTATACCATTGAACTACCTGACAATTTCTGCAATTTTAAACATAACTTTTAATAACATTCTGTTGTAACATTTTGTAAACACATGATATGAACACAAATATGAATGAATTTTAAATTTATGATACAATCCTTAAAATCCATGCAAATTGTGCTCTGAAATTTGTGCAAATTTGAAAGTTATTAGCAGAATTCAAAAAATTTGGATATGTAAAATTTTTCTTTTTAAATTCTTTAGAAGATGTATTAAAAATGTGTAAAGGATGGATGATAGTCAAAATCCAATTATTGATTTATGTGGCATTAAAAGCTCTTTATATTTAAAAAAAGCAGGCTTTCTTAGGATCTTAAAAGCTCTTGAAAATAATTGTTTTTGTATTGCTTTTCAAATATAGATCTTGTTGTTTGTTTCAAATGCTTGTACAGTATGACCTCGAAAAACCAGTGTGCTCGGGGATTCGGAAAGTCTCCATTTCTAAAATATCCGAACTTTAGTATATTACTTTTTAGAATTATCAAAGTTTTAATGTTACCAGGTGGTTGTAATTTTTGTCACGGTAAAAAGCGTGTGTGCAAACGCTTAATGTTAATTCTAGTATCTCTCTCTATACATAAACACTAGAATCTCTACCTGTCATGAAAATCGTGAGCTTGTCATAAAGAATGGTTTAAATTTGAAATCTGTGTGTCTTAACTCCATATTGATTCAAAAAGTGTGTATAGAAATGGCTGAAATACAGTAAAAAAAATTTTGTGTATCATTGCAAACCATTCTTCAATGTGAGCGGAAGTGCTAAATGAATATTAATTCAGAAAAAAATTTCTCATCATGAGTCTTGTATTTAGAGATTTCCGGATTTTTGAGGTCGTATTGTATCCATTTTCTGGAAATTTTTTATTTCATATAATCTTAGTACTTGCCGTATGTACTATAGAAATCAAACTAAAATTTTGAATTTAAAAAAATATATTTTTTATTACCAGGCAGAATCAATCATACCTTGAATTATTTTCCTCCAAAACCAAAAACTAATAAATGTTTTCGTTTTTAGAAAATCAAAAAATAAATTCTTGTGTTAAGAATAGTCTTGTCTTAAAAAAATATTTTTATAAAAGTTTTTTCAATTATCACTTAAACTTTATGATTTTGATTGCAAACAAGTTTTAATTTCAAAAACAATGTTATGTCCAGTCATGTATTGTGTGTGAAATTACAATAAACTTAGGATAATTCTATGAGTTGGGTTTTGAAAGGTTTGGTATAAAAAGTTTTAATATTTAAACAATCTTTATGTCCTTAAAAAGTTGAGCGTATTCGAAGAATTATTCTTTATTTATGGAATAAGTCAAGCAACATATTTCCTAAGTAATGTCTTTAAATTCATTTAGTATATAAAAGTTTGCATCCTTGTATAATTAAGCACTTAGGACTAAGTATAATTCTTATGTAATTGAATAAGATGGGCAACATATTTCATTAGTTATGTTAATTATGAATTAATTCATTGTAATGTTGATGCTCTTGATTAAATTTTATGTAACCTTATGTGTTAACATCATTGAGTAATTTTTTAATCATTTTAGTTAAAAACAATTTAAATTAACACTTCAATAAAGACAAATTTGACCAAACGTAAAGTTGAGGGACCTTATAATAATTTACTTATAACAATTGTTTTTTTCCCAAAGTTGTTGAAACTTTTTTTATAACTATTTGTTTAAATAGAGATTAAAATTACTAATTTTGAATCTTATATTATTAAATATTGAATTTTATCTTGGTATTGGAAAAACCTTTTCTGATCATTGTTTTTTCTTCTTAATGAATATTTCAGGCTATGCAATTTTTTTTATTTTATGGTGAATGTGATTGTATCAAGTTAACAAATGAATTGAAAATTTAACAGGGGCCATTCGCTACTTTGCATACATCATGTGATTTTATTTAAGTGTTCGTTTCCTGATCTGTTCACAATGCATCTTTATCATTTTGGTATAATTTATAATAATATAAAAAAGAGAGTGGAGAAAGCTTCTTTTAAAACCTTAAAAAAATTTTCTTTGTTAAAGCTACTTTTTATTTGATGAAAATAGCACAAAAGTTATTCCTCACATTTGGAATTGACTGTATTATTTTATATATCTCTGTATGTTTATGTGCGTGTGTGTGTATATATACACATACACAAAACCTTAAAAAAATTTCTTCATACATGTATATACATTATTCACATAATTTCTATAGCAAATCTTAAATGTGAGTATTATGAAATAAGTTTTGAGAACAAAAATTGCTTTCATTTTATTTTTCTTTAGTGTATAGTTTTACTTTTTTAAAATGTTAAACTTGTTTTAGTTGTAAAAATTTCAACCAAAAGGAAAATTTTAAAAATATTGTGTTCTTTTAAAGTAAATTGCTAAATTAACTAACTAATTTTAAATCAAATTTCAATCTTTTTATAATAAAAAAAAATTTGATAATTTTGTCCTATTTTTTTAATAAATAAATGGTTTAAACTATGAATGTTCTTCTTTTTACTTTGACTAAAATATGTTGAGAGCCCTGAATAGGATTAATTATGTATGATTTTCTTATGACTTAATGCAATGTGTTTTTTATTTTCACACAAGTTGTATTGCCATTTTATGTGCAAGTTATCAATAATAGATTTAATATGTTTATTTTTTTTTAAAATTATTATGAGTGTTTACACTGTTTTCATGTTTATAATTTTCTTGCTCTACATGCAAAGAATTATTTTTAATGTTACAAAAATGTGTTATTTATCATTAAAAAAAACATTTATAAAACCTGCAATAAAAGTTATAAAAAAAATTGCTGAAACTTTAACTTATTATTTTAATAAACTGTAAGTACTTGATGAAAATGTTGCATGCACATAAATTGAACACCTAAAAGTTCTAAAAATCAAGTATTGAATTTCCTGAATTCTAGCAAGCGATATTACCGCCGCCAATGACGTAATAATGCATTGTTGAAACAAGTGTAAGTTTATTTGATAGTAGTAAATAATTTATTAATCACTATTTACATATTATCTCTTTAAGTATACTTTACAATAGTTATCATTGTTACCTCTATTTTTATAAAAATAGTCACTTAACTTTTTAGAGTATAAAAGTTTATTTTTTATGCTACATGTCTAAAACATGTTTGAAAAGTGCACTTTTTATTAAATAGATTTTGAAGCATTAATTATTTATACTGTTGGATCTTTGTGTCAGGGTTGGCAGGTTTTTGACATGTGACAGTTTTTGTCGCTTTAAACTGTCACGTCAAAAACCTCACTGTCGAAAATGTCAAAAACCTATATTCATATGTGAAATTTAATTAATACATAAAATTTATATATATTTTTATAAAGGATAGTGTTTCTAAATATGTTCTAGAAAAAATAAATTTAAAATTTTGAAGAAACACTTATATTTTGAATAGTAACCAAAATCTTGTACTTTTGAAAGCTCACATCTTTTGTAATATTATGTATTCATTTTCATGTGTTATTGAAAATCTGCAGTGATATTATTAAGAAATTTATTTATAACCAAATTTAGTGTATAGTAT
The DNA here is from genome assembly GCF_043381705.1 of Parasteatoda tepidariorum. Lineage (NCBI taxonomy): Eukaryota > Metazoa > Arthropoda > Arachnida > Araneae > Theridiidae > Parasteatoda > Parasteatoda tepidariorum. Next base: position 74,226,815 of record NC_092207.1, on the reverse strand, counting down.
AGATTATACTAAAAATTAGACATTTTTAAAGATAAACATTAGCAGTTTTGTACATTAGACATCTTTTAAAGAAAAATCTTTTTAATATTCTTTTAAATCTTCTTAATAATCTTTTTAACATAAGACAATACAAATTTAAGTGCTTTCTGTTAAATACACAGAGTAGTTAGTGTCGATTTACAGTATATTCAGCCTATTCATTTACTATGCTGAAAATTTAGTTTATCCAAATACTTGTGAATTTCATTTTGCTGAATACTATATAGTTTTGTTGAATATCTAAATATTCAGCTGTTGAATAATTACTTCTTGCTTTCAAGATATGCATTATTTGTATTCTTAATACAAGTGGGGAAAAAAAATTAAGAGGTAAAAATTGTTTTAAAATGATAAGTGTAATAATTATAAATAAATATAATAAACAATATGAATTATATTTATCATTATTCACAAATATAACTACTTTTAAATTCAAATTAACATACTGGATAATAAAGATATTCGGTATAACATTAAAAATTTTTTTTATACACTTGTATCAAGTTTGTATTTATACAACATAACTTGTAAGTTCCTTATAAATATTAGTTATATGTTCCTTATATGTCAAAAATGCATAGTAATAAACTTTTAATTTTCTTAAGTATCAAAAAAAAAAAGTTTTTTTTTTTTAAATATAAATATTTAAAAAAAATTTCTGCACATGCATTTGAATATAAATTTCTGAGATTTTAAATCTGTTATTTTACCTTAATTTTATTTAAAAAATATTTTAAAACCTGCTGATTACCTATAGTATAATTAAATTTCAATATAATGCAAGGAAACTGTTGGTACTTTTGAAGTTTATATATTTTTTTTGGCAAACTCATTATATATGTTTTTGACATTTTTGACGGTTTAAACCAGTATTATACCCTTGTCATGTCAAAACCACTTTTTGACGTCAAAAACCCAACCCTGCTTTGTGTCATCATCTGTTTGTTTAAACCACAGATTTTATTGATACTTAATCTAAGTATCTAACATTTAATTACATTTATAAATTTTATTTAGTCTTTACAGCATTGATTTTTCATCACTGTTTTCATTTCTAGTTTCTTCCACTGCTTTGAACAATATATCTTTAAAAATATCAATTGATAAGGCCTCATAATTAAAACAATTTTATAGTAAAAACTCCTCAGCATTTAATAGTTTCTTCTATTTCCCTTCCCCGTATTATTAAAATCGAAAATTGTGTTTCAATACATAATGAAAACATCTGTTTAGTGTTTCCATTATGTTACAAAATTTCATTTTTAGTCTGATAAAGATTTTATATTTATCTTATTAAAAAATATACAATGACTGTCTAATTCTTTTCCCCGTAATTTATTAATATTCTAATGTTCATGTAATTTATTAATATTAATATTCTTAGATATATTAATGTATTAATATATCTAAGAAAATAGGTTTTGTTCCACTACTTGAAGAAAACATTTGCATTATGTTTTCCTTATCTAGTGGAATTTCTTTTTTATTTTGTTATTTAGGTATAATATTTTCAAATTATGCAAAAACAGTTTATAATTTTTTCTTCTATTATATGATATTTCAACGACAAAATTTGATTTATTGCATGATAAAAACATTATTTGCATAGTAATTATTTCGATAGTGATTTAAAATAATGTATTTTGTTAAACGTATGTAGCAGTAGTTTCATTTTTAAAATATTTTGATAAATTAATTTACACGTCCATACCATTTTTTTCAAAAGGTAAATAAATGCTTTTATAAACATATTTAGAAGCATATTGCTCCTTTTTCTAATAATCATTTCATATTTTTAATTCTTTTAAATATATGTGTCATAAATATTCACTTGTTCTTTGTTCTAAGCCATTTTTTTTTCCTCTTGGAATTTCAGATGAAATTGAATCTTTGGCTCATATTATTCCTAAAATTTCAAATAAACTGAAGAAGACTGTATGCTCTTTCACAATTCCTGTGCATCGTTGTGAGAATTGTCCATTCAGTTCTCAGGATTTGGTGCAAGTGAAAAATCATATTTGTACATATTCTGTAAAGAGACCTTTCACATGTTATGATTGTGGAAAAGCCTTTACACAAAAAGCTAATCTTCAGAGACATATGCTGATTCATACTGGTGAACTACCATATTCTTGTGAAGTGTGCAATAAAAGGTTTAGGCAACAAAGTAATTTACGGACGCACAAACGAAATCATGGGCATTATTCCTCTTAAGATTTGAAAGAAGCAGCTTAGAGTTATAACAAAAACATTCCAAAGATTAATTCTTGTTAGACATAATGAAAAAAAATGTCTTAAAATTCTCTGTGATAAGTTTTATTTTAGTTCAAAATTTCGAGTGAGGATTTTTATTTTTGTTAATTTATTTTTTAGTTTAAATATATTGTGTATATATTTAATGTAGCTCTAAAAATTTGTTAGAACTGCAGAATTTATTTTTATATTTAATTAAAAATTATGGTTGTACCAATATCAATTTCAAATTTTTATTTATTCATTTCATTTAGTGTTTTCCCAAGATATTTTTCAAATTATAAATTGAGGTTCATTTTTCACCAAAACTTTTTTTTTTATGCAAATGATTTGAAAACTAAATCTCCAATTAATAAGTATTATTGCAGCATCTCTATCTTTTTTTTCTACAAATTTTATTCCCTTGTGTTTTTTGACCTTTTTGTAGAAAATTTTTTTTTAGTGGCATTTTATTTTTTGAAATAGAATTAAGAAAACGTCTTTGTAGTATTAAAAAAATATAGAATTTGAAATAATTTAAATTCCAAAATTTTATTAAATAAGATTTTTACATTATGTACAACTTATATGCATAACTGTATATATGTATAACTTAGGTTACTTTAGATAATGTTGGAATTGCATTTGTACTTTCATTTTAATATTTATGTTTTTTCATATGCATAGATTAATTGATATTTTCTATTAAAAAAAATAGAGCTTTGAATTAGGATTTGCATAATGAAAACCTTTTCTTTGGTTCAATTATGAGAAGTATTTGAACTAAGAGTTTGAGGAATTACCTCACTTTTGTACCTCTTCATATAATTACAATGAGTCATTTTCTACACTTACTCTTCAAGGCAAAAATAGAATGTATTTTATGTTTTACCTTACTGTTTTTACATGTGTCGTATGGCTGACATTTTCATCGTTACCCGACATTCTACCATACTTTACGTTAATTACAACAGTTCTCTTACAGATATTTTAATAGTTTGATATTTATCTTGTTCCTTGGCTTAAAAACAAAACTGATAGAGGTAAAAGTTTGTCTAAGAAATAACTACTGTTTGGGTATTAAAATTTTTTTTTTCAATGTGTTTTTATTTGTATTTTTTTTCACAGAAAATTTTACATTGTTTGAATTACTTTTCGGCATATTTACCATGAGAATTGAAGCATGACTTGGTTACAATTGCAACATAGTCAATTGCCTGCACCCTAAGCTAGTTCTAGATATTTAACTTGATCTTGCTAAGTTTTTGCCAGCAAGGTAATTCTTGAGAATAGTAGAAACTAATGGAAGTAAGATTAAGCGAAGTCCAAAGTAAAACAAGAATATTAGAATTGATGTCGAAATGAATCGCACAAACAAATGTTTTTTATATAAATGCTGGAGTAAGACTCATATTTTACAGCTAGTTAGACATTACAAACATTTACATAATCAAACAATGTGATTAGGCTAATTGATAAAAGAGTTAAAGAACCTCACTTTGCATACTGTCAGACGTGCAAGGAGATTTTTTAAAACAGTATTTTTTTTCTAGACCAGCTTTAGTGGATAAGAGTATAATTCTCAGTCACCCAAACTTGTTATTTTTAAATAACCTTTTACACAGTCATTTCTATCCTTTAATTCTATAAATCATTGTGTTTATTGTGGACTATATTAATTATGGTAATGATTCATAGTTTATTGTAAATATTCTCTATATGCATTCTGCCAAGATGTTACTATAAAAAATTTATAACTCTTATGACTGACAAACATGTGAATTTCGAATTGTGCAGTTAGATACAAAATAATATGAAAGAGGGTGCATTATTTCTTATCTAAAAAACTGATATTGATGTTGCAGAAGTATTTTATTTGGTACTATTTACATTAATATCTTTCCTGAATTACACAAATTCAACTATAAATTTGTTTGTTTGCGGCTGAAGACAATGGTCTAAGGAAAAAATAAATGGCCAGATTTTTTTTTAATGTTTCCATTTTTTTTTAACCATGTGTAGAGGACCTCCTTTGTTTCTCTCTTTTTATAAAAGTAAATGTTAAGTTTTTCGCTTGCATCTAAGTATTCAATTTATATCTCCAAAATGTTATTTCTTTATTTTATTTTGAAAAAATATTATTTCATTATATATTCAAAAACTGTTCACCCTTTATTAGTTCATTTTATGTCTATATTTGATTGTGTTTACCGTTTTTTTTTTTTAAGTGCTGCAGTTGTGCTTGATAGTTTCTAAATTATTATATTTCAACTCATAATGCAATGTGAAGTTATGTTTGTGATATATTTACTAGTCATTTAACTTTACATTTATATAGGGATAACTGTATAGAACTAAATGCTGGTGAATTTAATGGAAAAAATATCAGATCAGGAGACTTTCATGTTACTTTTTTTAATTTATTTCTGAATTGAAACGTAGAAATTAAACAATCATACCAGTTTTCAGAAGTTGACTACTATTTTTCTAAATGTTTAATTGCTTAAAAAAGAGTTAAGTACAAAATTTCCTTTCTTAAATATGTTTATATTTAAACATAAAGATTTGTTTTTAAACAAAGAGCCAAAATTGGCGATAGCTCACAAAATGATATTCACTCATTGGTTTTATTTATTATTTCTGTTATCTTTTATTTAATTTGTATTTTGCCACTTGATTGAAATTGGAAAAAAAACATAAATAACAATATTGAGTAAAACTGAAGTCCTTATCTCAATTATAAAACTTTAAATATTGCACCTGTTCATGCATTGCCTTGTAAACATAACATAAACAGAGGAATACTACATAAGTTTTTTGTTTAAAAAAAACCTACTGGTTTTAGGAATTTGTTATTGTTTATGCTTCACTTACCGTCTATATGTTCTGTAAGTGTGTAACTATTGTGTTGTCTATTACATTTTCTAAACAGTATTTATTTTTCTATAATCAAACAAAAATCAATATTTAACAAAATTATTTTTAACTATCCAAACTTAATTTTAATTATTAATTTGTTGAATCCTTTTTTTTTTTCTCTTTAAATTCATTATAATTGAAACAAGTCTTTGTGAAATTACATTGATTTAGTTTTAATAAAACTTGGAGTGGTTTGTGTAAAAGAAAATATTTTCTTTCCTTGTCTCATATATTTTATTAGCTAAGCTTTGCATTGACAAAGAAAAAAAAAAATGTGTGAATGTATTCTTTTAATTCTCATATGTAACTAAAATTTGATTCTTGCTTTATAACATGCTTCATAACATTTTATTTGATAATTAACTAAAGAACTGTTTAACTTCCAAGTCTACTAAGTTTATTCAATAATTCCCCAAAAAATATTTAAAGGAGGGGGGGGGGAGAAAAACATATGTTGAAAGTTGTTGTTGGTGGATAAAAATACCTAGTTTGTTTATGCAGGCATCAGATTCTTCAAATCTTTTGTTACTTTATTATTTTCCTTTTTTTTTCTTCTTTTTTTTTTCCTGACCATTTACCAATTTTATGTTATTTTTAAAATGATGTTGAATGTAATCACAGTTCAATCTATCAATTTTCTATCAAGCCTTTTTCAGAATCTATTAAAACTTATCAAAACTAACTTTAAATACATAGATTGATAAAGATTGATTTTAGAAGTTTAAATTTTTCAATGTTGCTTGTGTCCATGTAGTCATTTACTTATTTATTGTTATACATTGTATCAAATAAACTGAGTTTTCTTTGATCAGTTTTGCTATTTTAGTGTTTCATGTTTATCAAGTATTTTGTCTTGTTTAATTAAATTACTTCGAGAATAATTTGATCCCTTTTGTTTCGTTTTACCTGTTCATATGTTTGTTAATACTCGACTTTGTTATTAAAAGTTGAGAATTCCTTAAAATCATAGTCTGAACAATGAGATTCTTCAAAGTATTTTTTTTAAATCATAAAAAACTGTTTATATTTTAGTTATGTAACTATAAAAATAATCTTTTCTATTTATATATCTAAACAGCATAGTGTTTTTAGTTTTTGTGTGTGAAAATCTTTTCAGAATGTTGCATTTTTTTTTCCAAAAGTATTTTTTTTAACATAATATGCATTAATAATCTTTATCTTTGACAATCTTTATCTTGGTGTTATTTTCTTTAAAAAAAAATTTTTCCAATAAAGACCTGCAAGAATGTTCCCAAACTCATTTGCACATGCATGAGCGATTCCTCATATATGAAGTTTTTCTTAAGTCAAATGAAGAGAAATTGGATGAAAGTAGAAAAATTCCTAAGTTTCTGAAAATGATGCAATATTTGTTAACATTTAAATCATTTTGGTTTTAGACTGTTTCACTCAAAGAATTATTTGAAATATTGAACAAGAAATTTTTAAGTTAAATAAAAAATAATTTGTTGTGGAAACTATAAATTACCTTATTTTAAAAGTTGACAGATAAGCAATTTTTTACATTTTCAGAGTGTGTTCCATTGCCTACTTTGCGCAGAACTCGGCCACTGTTTAATGTAGAGATTTTTTATATCATAATTACCAATATTGTTTTCCTGTTATAAAAATAATTATAAATGATATACATTTTTTATGTAATTATATATTTCCATAGATGAGAAGAAAAAAAGCTACTGCAGTACTTTCCAGATTCTTCGACATTCAGTCAGGTTTCATTGTTAGGATAAAAAAAACTTTACTTATGTAAATAGTATTGTTTTTGCAATGACTTATGGAGTTTTCATTACTTACAGTTATTTTAAATCTATTGTTAAAGTTGAAATTTTTTCTATTCTAAATAACTTTGATTAAAATTGAATTAAATTTTATTAAATTTCTGAATAACATGGAATTTTATTACATAATTATCGAAACATGGAATTTTATTTTTATTAAGAACAATATTTACTTCATCTTAAACAGTAAAAGATAATTTTAATGTTCATATTAAACAATATAATTATTGTTTTCCAAAAAAATTGTGATGAGGAAGCTGTTTTCCTTCATCTTAATGAGGTTAAACCTTAAATTTGAATTCTTTTTGTATAATCTGTCTTCTGTTGAAAAAGCATGTATACTGTAAAAATTATTTTTACCTTAATTATTTTAAAAATTCTGTTACTCTTTAATGTTAGTTTTATTTTTTCTGTTTTTTGTTAGATTCCTTTTACCAACAGCAGATAATTGATGAAACTACAACTTATCATGTTGCTTTTGTGAATAACAGCGGTCGGAAGACAAAAGAATATTTTTGCAAGTTTTGCTCCTACTCCACAAAATCTAAGCAGCATATGCTTTATCATGAAGTAAAGCATACTGGCGCTAAACCATTTCAGTGCCCTGTTTGTTTCAAGTCATTTTCTAGAAACAATTATATGAAGGTTCATCTGCAGATAGTTCATGCAATGTGAAAAAAAATATAACATATTTTGTCTGTTTACATTTTTCCAATGAACATTTCTCTCTTTTTTTTCTAAAAAATTTTAATTATTTTGCATTGAGTGTAATAAAATCAGTTATTAAAAAAAATCTTTAAGTGTTCCTTTTTAAGAGCATAATTGTAAATATTAGAAGAATCTTTCTTTTCCTGAACGTTATTTATTTTCAATATTTCTTGTGTTCAATTTTGCATTAAGAATTATTGTACCAAATTTAGTTTTTGCATTATAAGACTTGCCACACTTTCCTCAGCTTTTGTTTTAATAATTTAAACTTTTGTTTTTAATTGACAATTTAGTTGGCTCAACTAAAGCCTATGAAGACCGCTCTTATTTGAGTAATTTTTTTATTTATATCATATATATTTTTTTAGTTATTTTAGAGCATTTGATTAAACACTGAAAATTAAAAATATTTGCAAATATTACAAACAGTTTTAATTTTCAGTGTCTTATTTTTATTATATGTTTTTTTTTTTTAATTTCTCTTTCCCATTTGTTATTTTTTTATACGCATCTAATTCATAGATTAATGTAATTACATACATTTTTTATCGGAATAATAAAATCATATTCTTTTATTAAATTATATTTTATTGTATATTAATTCACTCAAGATATTTTATTTTTATGATGTATTTACATTAAATGATGTGTGTACATTATATTTGTTTTCTGACATAGTACGTTTAGTGCTGTTAAATGTGTATTCTCTTGACTTCTAATGAATCGTGAGAAAATTTCAAACTGACATTCCCATATGCTTAATGCTCTAAGATATTAAAGTTTTATTATATTTTTAATTATTACTTTTTGTATTTCTTTGATTATGCATATTTTATTAAATCTTTTTGTTTTCAGTGAGACTAGATGAAGATTATTTCTATTCTGCTTTTATTTTTGTGGCTGGCTATCCGGACCGTATAAGAAAATATTATTGCAAACTCTGTTCTCATTCTACTATGCAAAAACAACACATGATTAACCATATTGTTACACATACTGGTGATCGCAATTTCAAATGCAATCGATGTGAGAAAACGTTTACTCGAAAAAGCAGTTTACTAAGGCATTGTGCTAAAAGTTGTTCTCAAGAGAGTAAATAAAATATCAAAAGCACTTTTCTTTCTGTAAGAATTAAATGGACAATTTTTTTTTTTTGTATACAGTAGTATATATCTAACTTTGTTTATTTTTATTTCTGTACGAAAAGTAAAAATAAAGGGTTGTTGAATGGACAAGGTTGTATAGAGCTGAAAGCTTTGTGCATACACAAATATATAAGACCAAAGAATTTTTGCAACGCAGTCAAAAAGTAGTATAAAAAAAAATTTTCATTAATACAATAACATTATTCCAAAAATGGTTTAAAAATTCTTTAAAAAATGTGGAAGTGAGTTTGTTTTTTATAAATAAACTATAATTCTTATTAAAAAACTGAAAATTGTATATTTTTTTATTAAAATAAATTTTTTATTTAATTTAAATTTTTATTAAAAGAATTTCTTTTTAATAATTTAAATTAGTTTTTTTTTTTTTGCGTTTAAATGTTGTATGGTTATTAAACATGGAATGTCACTTATAATCTTTATTAGATTAGCTGTTTTTGTAAGTATAATTTATTAAATTATGTGTATAATAAGGACTAGACTTTCAACTGAAAATTCAATCTTTTATCACTGTTTAATACCTGCTCTACATTATGTTCAAAGATTATATTGGATTATATAAATTGCTCTCAAGGTGTTATTTAGGAATTTAATGCTCAAAATATCTTTATAAATAGATAGCTTCTAAGTTCTAAAATGCGACATTTTTATCTATACAGATATGTAAAAATTTTGTACAAATGCACTCTGAATATAAATAAAATTCTAAGATTTATTGAAAATATCTAATATCTGTCAGTTCAATTGCATGTTTTTATCATTCATTCTTTTGTTGCTTTCATCATTATTCATTCTTGTCAAGTTTTTATCATTATTTATTCATCTGAATTTAATTTACATTTTTGATATGTTTTTCTCCTAATTAACAACTTCTCCTTATTAATCTTCTGTAATTTCTGCTAAAATTATGCAAACAGTTTATACTTTAAGAATTATGTATGGGTATTTCATTTCTTCTTTTAAAAAATAATTTAATGCTATTAGTCCTATGTCATGACACTCAATCATGACACTTCAATTAAATATTTTCAGCAATTATTTCACTTTTAATTTTTACTTAATTTTGTTTCTTGAAACACTTTTCATTTTGTAGCATAACATATTGGAAGTAAGTAAATACTGTTTAGACATTTTGCTTCTATTCTCAGTAGATCTAGTTGTTGCTAATTTTTAACTTTTTTATTCATTTTGATGTATGTAAGAAAGATGACTTTCTATTGATCTCCACACTTGTTGCATTATTGAGGATTAATTAATATTACTTCTATTTATTTATTATTATTTATTTATCTTTTTTTTATTTTATTTTTTTATGTTTACATCCATTTTAGGAATTGCAGAAATTTATAATATTATTTAAAATAGTTTTGATCTTTTATTTATGAAATTTGTTTTTAATTTTATTAAATTTACTTTCTTTCATATTTAGTTGTTGTAAAAAAAATATTTATCTTGAAAATTAATGTCTTGTCATCTATATGTGGGTAGTTATTTGATTGTTTGACATTAATTTGGATACTATCCCATTATGTATTTGTCCATAAGCTGAGAAATGATTCATTTGTGTAATTTATTTTCAGTATTAAATTGTGATCAATAAATAAATCACATGTGCCTTTTGTTAACTTTTTATAAGAATTATACAAAATTCATTTTTCCGCATAATATTTTAATTTGTTGCTATGTGTTATAATGTCTTCTTTATTTCTCTATTTTTTTTAATTGCCAGTAGTGGTTAAATACTCCTTGTTTAAATATTTATAATTTTAGTTATATTTTATGAGTCCCATTTTTCCCATGCATAATAAATTATTATTTTGATAAGTATTCTGGTATTTTGGTTTGCAATTTATTTATTTTTTGTTGGTTTATTTAAAATATACTTATTTGCAAATTTTCAAGAATTAATGGAAGCAATTCCAGAACTTAAAGCTTTGCAACTAATTAGTATATGCCTTTTATAAAAACTAGAGCTTATTAAATTTGAAATTTTTAACATTTTTTAAATGATCACATTATTTTTTATTTAAAATACATTTTCGCTTCATAGTTATCTCTTTTAGATTATTTCTTTGTTTATTTCCTCTTCTTTTGCCGTTTGAATTAAACTGACAAACTAGTTTTGGGGCAATGAGGGGGGGGGATGCAAGTAAAATTTAGCTGCATTTAGTAGGAAACATTTGTTATTTATTCTATCTAGATGTTTTTGTTTCATAATTTTGTTACTACAACTTAATAATCTCAAATAATTGTACCAGTTCACTGTTTGAAGTTGTGATTAACTTATGTTTGCTGCAGATTATATGTTTTTCATAAAAAATTATACAACTTCTTCATCAATATTTTTGATAGATTTTTAAAAGGAAGGAAAGTTATCATTATATTAAATATGTTTTTTTCTCTTCTTCAGTTTATTGTGTTTCAAACTTCATATTTTCTCATTTTTAAAATTATTTTTTATTTAGCATGCTCATTGAAACAAAATTATGTTAAAGTTATTTTATTTAGTTTAAAAATATTTCATTATCTCCTGAAATATATAATTTATAATATTTATTATTTTTAATTTATACTTTTTATTTATGATTATACTATTTAAATTTTTTATTTTGAAGTTTTTTTTTTATGAAAGGCTTTAAGGCAATATAATGAAAAACCATCACACTTTAAATGTAAGGTGATATTTTTATATTAAATTGTTTTTTAGCATTGTTTTTTGTTATTTTGATAAGTATTGTAGTTAGTTTGTAGGATTTCCTCCAGTTGGCAGCCTTTAGTTTACATGAAAATCATGGCAATTTCACTAAAAATACTTTCCTAAACGATTTGAAAAGTGTCGCTGATCATTCTATTGCCTCAAAACTCTCTTTCAAATATAACTTACTAGAAATATTTTATAAAAAAAATATGCATGTGTTATTTCATGTTCATTTTAATGTTTTTTGTGAATAATATGCTATTTTAATTACTTATGTGAATTTGTAACAGTTATTCATGATTGTTAGGATAAGTTTTGCTGATCTTAAGCCAATGCCCTCTATGCTAATTTTGAAATTGATGCAAAGTGGGACTATGAAAAAAGAACCACATTTTAATGAAAATGAAAAACATTTGCGATTGTATTTTTTAATAATTGATAATTAATTTTTTTATAGTTAAAAAGTTACCGAGAGTCTAATAAATTAAAAGTGGGCTCTTAAAACTTGCAAAAGTATAGAATTATCAATTAATTTTTATAATTCTCATCAATATCTCGCCAAATTTGGATTTTTTTAAAACGTTTAACAGAGTTTTTTTAAACTAATTTAGCTATATATCTGCTTTAAAGCTTAGATATTTCTTTATAGAGAGATGGTTTCTATAGTTTAAAATTATTGGGGCACTTTGAAAAGACGCTTACAGGAAGTGCCCAGATCGTAATGCCACCAAATCAATTAAAAAATGTTCTTTTATTTAATAAAAATATAAAGGTATCAAAATAGTTCTCTCCTGCTTAAATATTTTGCTTCCTGCAAGATTTTCTGACATGTCCTAGATGCCTTTTTGACTTTATCAACTGTGTAAAAATGATGTTCTTTCACAGGAAATTTTAAGTGCAGGAACAAGAAGTTGGTAGAACTACATCAGAATTGTAGAGTAGTTTGAAATCTGTTGACACTTTTGAATTGGTCTGGTTTCAAATCTCAAGGTTAAGAGAAGAGCAAGTTGCATTGTCATGATAGAGCTTTCAAAGGTCAGGCCAAGCACAATGAATCCTTTCTTTGAGTCCTTTGACTAGGTCCACCTAGAATTTGATGTTAGTAGTTATGCAGTCAGATGTTCCTCTTAATTATAAAAGCAGGATAAGCATGGTCTTGATCTTAGATTTGCTCATTCTGGCTTTTGTTCTAGACTTTGTTTCGAGTTCATACTCTAAACTTCAAGACTTGTCTCCATTGTCTAAAGATTGAATTTCAGCCCCAGAGTTACTGACATGTTTTAAATTGGTGTAATTTTTTGTCATCCATAGACACTTCGGGCACTCCGTTGGCGTGCTCGTTTATCATCTGTAGATTATCGGTTACTATTTTGTAAATGATAGTTTTTATCATGTTTGTGCTTTTAAAAGAATACTCAAACGATATTGTTAATGTGCTTCCTGTTTAAATTTCATCATGGACCTCTTTACAGCTTTCAATTTATACCTTCCAATAGACTTGGTGTTTTAATAAATATCAACAAAGGCTTTTTTCGTCACAGGGAAACATTCCATTGTGGACTTGCTAATTTTCAAACAAAAGTTTATATCAAACGTTTGCTCCAGAAAGTGTTGCTTTATGGTTTGCATGCAAGATGAAAATAAGTTTCACAAAAATTTTTGCTACTCCCTGGATGGTTAAAGTTTATTGAGTGACCATATGTGTACAAGCTGACTGCCTTAATTATGGATCAAAACTGGTCTTCCTAGTAAAATATATGACATTACTTTCTGGGCTCTCCCTGTAAATTGCGGCATTCTTATATTGCTTTGCGAAAAGGCTTTGATAAATTCCTTTAATATATTCTTCCATAAAGATCTCTTCTTTTTTTTTTTTTTTTTGGATATTAATTTATTTCTCAATTTTCTTTTTTAATTTTTAGTTTCACATAATTTATCTGATAAATTGAAAAAAATTACAAACTTAACTAAACAAAAAAAACTTAAGTTAACTTAATTTTATTAAAAGTTTTTGTTTGCATCTTATATTTTTTACTTTTTAACCCTAGACAGCATTACCTGTGTCATTTTTTAGTAGTTTCAATAAAAAGACTGATTGACAGCTGCTTAAAAAAAAAAACTTGCTCAGTCTAGGGTTGAAAACTATATATTAACTCACTTTTTCTGTAGTCAATTTATTATTAATATCTTAATTCTAGTTGTGTTAGCCTGGTCCACTGCAAATGGTTTAACACGGAAACATCCTATTTATGTGTGCCAACTATGTCCATACTCTACCCCTAGGAGATATAATATGCGTACTCACCAAGTCAAGCATACTGGGGAACGTCCATTTAACTGTTCTGAATGTGGCAAATTTTTCACGCAGAGAAGCAGTTTGAATTCACATCGTCGACGTGCTCATTTGCAATTGACTGAAGGTAATATTTTCTGAAATAATTTGTTTCTATTTCCTCTCAAATAAATTAAAAAATTATTGTGTGGACACTGGTAAGTTAACTCTATATCGGATACATAACTTTTTCTTGTAAGTGGCGACTGAAAATATAGATATTTTGCTTTAAGGGCAATTCAATATTTATATCAATTGATTATTTAGTAGTTATTCCTTTGCATGTTATGAAAAATATTAATTTGTCATGAAAATTGAAAGACAAAGTATGTGCATAATATTACTGAATTGGAAAATCATTTGAAGTTTTTCAAGCTTTTTCTTCTTTCGGGAAATTAGATTATAACTGATTTTTAGCTTTTTTTCTCTTTGTCTTGCATATTTAATTTAAAACTACATTTGTTTTGAACATGTTTTTGTTTTTCTTTAAATATATGTATGTATATATGTATAAAGTCAAAAATATAGAATCGCTAAAAATTTATGAAAAGAGAAGAAACATTGCAAAAATGAAATATTTAAGAATTTTATTTTAAAAAAATTAAAAGTTTTTAAACAAATTAATGACAGATGTAATCTCATCATCAGCTCGTAGGATTATATGCTAAAAAAAAGAGTGTTTTCTAATATTGTATTAATATAGCCAAAGCAAAATATACCAATACAATAGTGTGAGGAGCACACAAAAAATTTGAAATAAAACATATCAAGCGAAAAATAGATTTTTTTTTATTTATTAAGTATTTAGCTAATTAAATATTATTGAACCAATAACCTTTATATGACCTATTAAATCCTATATTTAAAAAAAAAAAAATTGAAAAAACTATCGAACATTAGCTCAGATAAGCTGGAATTTAAAGACTTCAAGCTCAAGCCTCTAATTGTGTACTCTGCAAAATGCATTTTCAATTCAAAGTTCAAACTCATTAAACAATTTTTTAATTGTTATTATACTTGGACTTTAAGTTATATTCATTTTCTAATTTCCTTCAATCTGCAAACTGTCTGATATTTCAAGTACCAATTAATATTGGAAAAACTATTTAGTGATAAAATTGAATAACTATTCATTCAAGTTTAACCTTTTTATCTCATTTCGCTTGTTCCATTTAGTTATCGACTTGCAATCTGGTGCTTAGATAAAATTTCTTTTTAAAAAAAGTCATTTCTGATAAAATTTCTTCATAAAATGCTACCATAATTATGATTTTTAAACACTAATAGTTTTTGGTCCAAAAGAGAAGTTGTTATAATACTTTGCAACAAGTTAATTGGTGTATAACATTCTGTTGCATGATTTTTAGTCTGTTAGAATTCCGTCCTGCAACACTTTGCCTTTGGGAAATTCTCTTAAATGATAGCTTTGTCCATCTAACATTCTCGAGAATGTTGTTCTCCATCAAAATTCATACAATTAAAAGTAACAATTTTTTTTAAACTAAGTTTTATTTATAATAAAAATATTTATCCAGCAAATCTTTTTAAAACCAATCAACTTGCATTTTATTTTAAATTTTGGTTATTATCTTTTTTCTACTTTTATTGAAGCAAATTTTTAATTTGCAGCATTTTTTTTTCTTTTTGTTATTTGAAATTTCAGGTATTTTCATTCTTTTAAATTTTCTAAACTGTCTTATTGTTTTATTTATTGCAGAAGATGCTCTTCGAATGTTACAGGAACACCAAAACAGTTTTGACATTAAAGCATGAAACCTTATTTTTGTCCTATAATATTCCTGCCATTTATATCATTTCTGAAAACAACCATGCTAATTCAGAGCACAAACTACTTCATTTTCTACTCTTCTTTTACTTAACTTTTATATAAAAGACTTTCTTTTTTTTTCTAAATATCTACAATGTATTCTAAAAACAATGGATTGTTTTGAAAATGTATCTAACTGTTTGTGTTAATATTTTATATCTGTTGTATTTTTATGAATTATTTATGTCAACTGAACTGAAAAAAACTCTAATGAGCTTAATGTGTAACATTCTTAAAGTTTATCATAGCATTAAAGATAATCAATATTTTGGTTTTTATTATATTTGACTGTTTATATATATATATTTTTATGTTTATTAAAATGTTTGTATCATTTTCACATCTATGTTAAAAGCAAAATTTTGTCTATTGTAATGGGTTTTTGTTTAAAATATTTTTGTTGAAATTGACAAGAGTGTGTGATTTATATTCTTAGTGTAAATGGAAAATGTGGGAAAATTTTTTAGAGATAAAATTATTAAAGTTACTTTCATTTATTTCGATTGTTTCATCATGTTAAAGAACGGAAAAGTTGTGCAATTGAAAAATAGAAAATTGATGTCATACTTCTATTAACTGAAGTTTGTTTTTTTTATGAAAGTGTTTATAATGTATTTGTGCAATTTATTTTAATCAAAAATATGCTGTGAATTTCTCTTCAAATGTTCTAATTTCACAAATTTTTTTTTTGTTGAGTTTATTTAATTTGATAAAAACACTTAATATTTTTTTTAAAGAAATTTTATAATTAATACAATAATAATAGTGAAAAAGTTTTAGTGCATTCGTATATTTTAGAAGATCTTAATTTATACATATTTTTATGTAAGATATATTTATTTTTTTTTTACCTTAATTTATTTCGTTTTTACGTTCATTTAGAGATTTATTTATTGCTTTTTATATTTCTGTTTAACAAAAAAAAAATTTCCATGACTGTTTAACTATGAGGTTGTTTATCTGTTATGTAAGATTGGGAGATTTTGAGCTGTGCTTTTATAAAAATTAAAACATATAAGAGGGCCAACATTTATTACGTAAGCTTATTTTATTTTGCAAGATTTCCTTTACATGCTTTTTTTTCCCATATTTGTGTTTGAACAAAAAGAAAGAAAGTGAAGGTCACATTTTCTTTATTTTTTTATGTCTTCTCCCCTACAGTGCATAATTCACAATTAAGTTAATTTAGAATAGTTAACCTATAAAAAACATTTATCAGTTTAGATTAATGAATAAAAGTGTATTGCAGATATATATATATATATACAGGGTTCCCGCAGCCTTGAAAAAACCTTGAAAAGTACTTGAATTTCATTTTGATCCCTAGAAGTACTTGAAAATGATATTAAATCCTTGAAAAATTCAAAATGACCTAGAGAAGTATCGAAAACTCAGGAAAACAGCCCTATTTCCAGCATTTCTGTGTTTAACTTTTTGACGCACGTTAGTTTGAGAGAATGACTTTCCTGCCTTTCAGATGACGACGCGTACTGTTTGATTTTAGGATTTTATGTATGTTTGGTTGATTTTAGGAATTTTAAATATTGGGAACTGCGCCAGATTCTAACAAAATCTCAATTCTTATTTAGGTAATTTTAATATCAATCATCGATCTTCGTATTAAACTCATTTAAAAGCTATGTGTTACGATTCGTTTTCGCGTGATTAAAAAATTGTACTTGCAATTCCCATTAAAGCAAGTTAAAAATCTAATATCGCGATTTGTACTTAAGCATTTTTAAACCCCAACATCGCGATTAGTTTTTCCGCAAGTTTAAAATCCAATGTCGCTATTCGCATTTTGCAATATCAAGCATCGATGTTGCAATATCAAACATTGATGTTGCAATATCAAACATCGATTTTCGTATTTATACTCTATTTGAAAACTACTCGTTACGATTCGCGTTCATGTGACCATGTCAAGTGCGTATGATCGATGCTACTGAAAAAAAATTAATTCAAGTATGAGTGGTTAATTAAAACAGTCAAAGTAACCAAAATTATTAGTAAGAATCTATCAGAAGATATTGAGGTAAAAGTTGGCAACTGATTCAATTTAAAATGGTTGGCCCGTAGTAAATTTAAAATGATAATTAAGCCGCAACATCCAATAATTGATTAATTTTCTTTAATAGAACAGTGGTCAAAATTATTAGTAAGAACAATTTAAATTTCACTGTCTAAATGCTTCTGCCACTTTAAATATTAAATAAAATCTCCCAGCAGAGTTGTTTTTAAATATCTAATTGATCTGTCCTGCCCGAATTTTTGCTTATTCAGAGGTTGTATACCTAGCTTAAAATAGGCCTTGTGCAAAATTCAAATCTGACGTTTTTATGAATCATGAATTTTATTCTTGATTTGATGCCAATCACCCTTGCTTTTTTTATACTTAGATCACTTTCCGAAATCAAGAGAGCAATGGAAGTCTTATTTTTCAGTACTGCTATTATCGTCTAACATTTATCGTCAACTAACTATTATCGTCAAAACATTTTAGTTTAAAATGAAAAATTTTAGTCTATCTTTTACTAAAATTTAAGTCCTTGAGAATTTTATAATAAGTCTTAAAAAGTCCTTGAATTTTATTTCTAAAGTAGAGCATGAACCCTGAGTGCAGACCCTTGCCACACATGAATGATAGATTTGCTTGACTATAGTAAGCAGAAGCTTTTGTTGGAGGATTGTGCTTAAGAGAGGGGGGGATATTGTCGCCGCAGTGTCCGCAGGTGGTTATGCCTGGCCTGGACAAAAGCCGTACCGACTGTCATTCTGTGTAAATTGGCGAAATTCTATCAAAGTTATAAGAAAGGCAACCCTACAAGACCCTACACTTTATATTTTCTGCCATCTCTCCGCAGGACTCAAAAGCACGTCTAAAGTAAAAAATAAAAAAACAGCGCCATCTATGTATTGCATTCAAAACAGTTTTTTTTCCTTAATGTATATAAACTATTTTAAAAATAAATTAATGCTGCATGAAAAAATATTTTTGTAATGCAAATAAAAAATAAATATAATTAACGTTTTGAAAGTATAATTTTAATTTTTATTTATATTCTGTATTATAAGTTTTTAGAAAAAATTATTTGCTTAATATTTTGAAGTTTAATTAATAAAAATATCCAAATGTATTTTTATTATTTAAAAACGTATATTTAAGAATAAAATTTCCTAAACAATTATTACTTTCAAGTATGCTTAAAAGTTAAGGGAAAAAAAGTTATTTACTTTATTAGACTAGACATTTGCTATAACCAGTCAGAAAATTTAAACACGATTTTTTTAAAATTCTAAACTCTTAAGACCATTTAAACTATTTTGAATCCAGTTTTTAAGAAGTAAGTGATTAAACTAAGATATTAAATTTGAAATGAACATTAAAATAAAAATAAAATAAAAAACAATTTATATAAATAAAACGTTTACTATTATAAATGGTATACATTCATTATTACAAAACACTTAAATTGTAATAAAAGTTAGTAAATTAATGTAATAAAAAAGCCCATCTCATTAAAAATCCTTGCTCTAAATTCAAGATATTTATAATTTCAAGGAGGATTTAAGCAATTTTTTAAAATTCAAAACTCTTAAGACCATTTAAACTATTTTGAATCCAGTTTTTAAGAAGTAAGTGATTAAACTAAGATATTAAATTTAAAATGAACATTAAAATAAAATAAAAATAAAAAGCAGTTTATATAAATAAAACGTTTACTATTATAAATGGTATACATTCATTATTACAAAATACTTAAATTGTAATAAAAGTTAGTAAATTAATGTAATAAAAAAGCCCATTTCAATAAAAATCCTTGCTCTAAAATCAAGATATTTATAATTTCAAGGAGGATTTAAGCAATTTACAATGTTTTTTTATTTATTTATTTTCTATAAATAGATTTTTTTATTTACATGAATTTTAAACTTACCTATTCATTTTTGTTTTGAAGAAGGTTTAAAAAAAGGAATCATAGTCTGGAAAAAATTTATGTTAATTTCATTTGGGGCTTACAGTAATAATTTTCAAGCGACCAAAACATAAACAATGGGAAAAGTTTTCATATCGCTTCCTCCTAAAATGCCAAAAAACAAACAATAACGGACCTTTAGCCTTTTACTGCTATCATATAAAATTACTACTAGATTTTTTTTTTACCATGAATTATAAAAATTATAAATTTTTTATTAAATCCTTTAACGTTAAAAATAAATGTATCCCTTATTCAATAAAAAAATAATAATAAGTCTTCAATTAGAAAAAGTCTTCAATAAGTATTCAATTCAATAAGTCTTTCTTAAGTACATGTTTAATACAATAAATTTAACAAAATTTTATAATAAACAATCGAAAAAATAAAAACTTTTTCTCAATGAACAAAGGAATTGTTCTAGTTAAAAGTATTAATATTTATTCTTATTTTTAAGGGAATATGTATTAAATTTTTCTAGAAAGAAAGAATATATTATATTTCGAGTTAAAAATTATACTTCAGAAAATGATTTCAAAAAGAAAAAATAAATAATTATATATATTTATTTAAAAATTTTAATAAAATTTAAAATGATTATTTTTTAATAAAATTATTTTTTTAAAAAATATAATAGGTAATACCACATAAAGTATATTTAGATTATAGTAAAATAATAAAATTCAAGTTTTTAATATTCTATGTAAAAAATTAGCAGTTTTCAAAGAATAATAAAAGTTGTTTTTTTCCTCTCAAAAATACGGTTAACGTTTTATGGATTTTTTCCATTCTCTCCTGATTTTTTTCAAATTTTTGAGTTAAAAGCACATTTTTTACCAACTCTGCATCTATTCATTATTAATCTATTGTAACATTACACTTAATTAACGGTATACAATAAAGGTCCTGTAACTAATTAAGTGTAAGAGGCCAAACAACGGTNGAAGATAAGCTAAATATTTGCTTATTTTTGTTGACAAGTAAAGAGAGGAATCAAAAACATACTTACTTAATAATGTGAATTACTTCCAATATACTAATTTTTTAATATCTTCAGTGGAAGATATTTTCTTAATTTCATTTTTATTCCAAATACTCTTTACTTTTATTTAAAATTTGGTCATTTTGTTTTATTATTATTATGTAAGGGTTGCCCAAGTTAATAGTTTATATATGTGTTAACATAAGAAACACAGTAGCAATAGAAATGCCACTTGTCATAGTTATTAAAAATGATAGAAGAAGTGCACTACAGGCTGTTTATAACTGATTAGCAGATTCATGTGAGAGTATGTAAATTGAACGTCAAATCATGCAAAAGACAGATAGTACCAGAATAGAACAACTGACAAAAGTCAGGTTTTTCATAGGAGAAATTAATTGCAATATTCCTTACTTAAGTTAGTGTGTTGCTCAAATATTACTAGAGCAGTTTTTTTAATCATTTCATTAAGAGTACCAATGCATTCATTGGAGAGCACAGTGTTTGGCTTGCTTGCTCTGGTATTGGTTTCATGCTGGATATTGATGACACTCTTTCGTTTGTTTGTTTTTTATTATTATTTAGTCTCATTGCCATTCTTCCTAGACAGTACTAGCCGCAAATAACAATCACTTGATGATAAATGCTCATGTTACTCTAAACTTTTTGTAGTCGCTAAAAATTGTAGTGCTGCATATAGTTCTATTCTAGTCACATCAGTCTTTAGCATAGCTTAACATTATTTTTAAATGTTTTCACGGGAATGCCCTTATAAAACTAGTTGATGCTATAGTATGTCCAATCTGGATTAATCTTTCTTAGCTCAACTTTACATTCTCTTCAAATGCTCTCATTTTATTAGTTTAATCAGTATTGCGGTGCATATTTATTACCCCGAATGGTGGTGCTGTTCTCACTTTTGTATTTCTGATTTTATCACAAATGTCCACTTTTCATTTTGGCAACCCTTATAATTGATTCTTTTCTTAAATTGAAAATATTTATATTATTCTATTAATAAATATCTTATTACTCTTACCACAAAATTGCTTTGTATTTTCGTAAGGCATTAAAAATTTAGTTTATTATTTCAAATGTAAGAAAATGTGTTGCCATTATTTTCTATGAAAGAAATGTTATTAGAATTGAAATTTTTTCAAAAATTTATTGTTATGAAAGTTTAATAAAATGATACTATTATTTGTTTTGATTCTTAGAAGAGTAGACTAATAAAAAAAAATTTATGAAGACTTGATTTTAATGTTGTCTTTATCAAAATAAAAAGTTTTACGAAGCCAATGATGATAATTCTCTGAGGCTAATATTTTTAAATTAAAGGTAATGTATCTGTCCATTTTACAAGTATGTTTAACTTTTGTTATTTTAATTTTTTTAATTAATCAATAACTCTTCTCATTTAATTTTCCTGAAGAGTATTTGTTTATTGCTTTATATTTCTATCATTATTTTATTGTGCATCTTTTAGATTAATAATTTTGAATATATTTAATTTGTTTAAGCCTCTAAAAAAAGCAAAAAAGTTATCTTGTTGCTATTGTTAGTTATTTTGTTTCTAATTCAAGTTTAAATTTTGTATGTTTTTCACTGTTTAATTGGCCACCTATTAAAAAAATGTTTGATTTATACTTTTTTTTCTAAGTCTTCTCAAATAACTCAAACTGTTAGATTTTTTTTAATTAATTTTTTTATTCAAATTCCGATTTTGGAACTGTCTGACCTCCTCTAAGATTCTTAGTTTTTAAATTTTATGTAATTTCAGGTTCTCTCAGTTTTTGATTTCTGGGGCTAAGGCCAAAAAAAAGTTATACCGCACCTCTAACTTTCTCAATATTGAAGGTCTGAATAAAATTTTTGGGAAGTACCCATAGTCTCTTTAAGATTTCTGTCTCTTTAAAACTTGCAAAGCAGCAATTTTGTGCCAAAGGCATTTGGTATTAAATTAACATATTTCTGGATGTTATACCAATTGTTAGAAACTTCACATTTTCAACTGAACATTTTTAAAAACTACTTTTTATATTTGCTCAGTACTCCATAATCTTTAAAACCTGCAATGCATCAAGTTCTTGTTGGTACCAAAGCTTGTCTCCAAAAGCGGTTAGAACTCTTAAAAAAAAATTTTTTTTTTTTTGATGGATATAAATTGTTACTAACTTTTAACAATTTTATGTTTACAATTAATCATTTTTTAAAAATGATATTATTTTTGCTAATGTCATGCAAAAATATGCATAACATATTTCCTATCAGTTAAAAACTAGCATTAATTCAATCCTTTTCTCAATAAATAATTCATAAATATAATTGTAAATCTTTTTATTCAATAACCTTGATTTGATTCGGAATAAAATCTATTTTTACAGATTTCTTCTGCATCTGCCTAACACATTTTATTTTATAACTGTTGCTGAACAGCAGATCCAATTTTTTGGGGGTTTACGACTACTGTTATTTCTCTTTTTAAAAAAATTTGAAAAAAAAATACCATGTTCATTTAACTTCTGTGAAAGCTATTCATCGTTTAAATTTTTATTACAACTTCAGTGTGACTCATAATTTTTGTCAAATTTTTTTATGTTGATTTTATTTAATAATTTTTTTTTTTTAGTAAACACTGTATCTAATTATGACAAAAATGTTTAAAATATGTACTATATTTTTGTTCTTTACATATACACAGTAATTTTTATAGTGCACGGTAAAGTTGGATTAAAATCCTTTAATAGAAAAATATTTCTAGCTTACATGTGGTATTGAAATAGTTTAATAAACTTTAAAATCAATTACCAAAACTGCAATTTCCCAAACACAGTCCTAATTTTTCATTAATTTGATACATTTATTTTCCTATTTGATTAAGGAGGTAATGTATAACAATTTTAAAATTAGTTCACAACTGTATCATAATTGGTGGCTTCATAACAAACAAAAAGTTGAAGATTTTGAAATATTTAAGGAGGGGAAAAAATGCCATTTAAAATTTAATGCACATCATTTAATATTTTCCATCGTTATTTTTTTTTTTGTAGTTTACCAAATGACATTTTATATAAATTCGTAATTAAGTGGATGTATAAATGAAGTGAAGTTAGAAAGGAGCAATGTAGACAAATAAAACAGTTTAAAAATCTTCAATTTGGGATAACTACAGTGAAATAAAAATTTTTATTTGTTTATTTATTTTTTGTAGTTTTCGTAATTTAGAGTCTTTGAAAACAGCAATCGAAATTTTGAAAATTTAATTAGAAATTTGTCTACTTTTGTTGTTTTCCCACATAAATGATTTTTATAAGATTGAAATTTAAATAGTTTTAAATTGCATTTTAATGATTTGTAACATTCTGGAATTTTGTTTTATATTATAAAAGTAATAAATCTTGTATTTTAAAAGTATCCATATTTTAGAAGCATTAAAACATGCACTACATTAATAGTTTTTTTTTAATAAGTTTATTTTATTTATCTTATCAAGTGAACTTTATCTCTTTTTGCACTATTTTATTATTTATTCTTAATATTCATTTTTTTATTTTTAGGTTTACTTGTTCATTCAAATTTAGACTTTTCTCTGCCTTTTAAAATGTATACATGTGAACATTGTGAATACTCTTCTTCTAGAAAAGATAATGTAATCACTCACCAAGCTAAACACAATAAAAGTCGTTCTTTCATCTGTTCTTTCTGCCAAAAGAAATTCTCTTACAAAACAAGTCTGAATCGCCATATTAAAATTGTACATTTTGTCTGATAATCTGTATATTTCAATGTAAATGTTAATCTTAATAATTCATTTAAAACAACTTCTTTTGATTTTCTATTTTAAATTCTTTTGATTGTTTATAATATTTATTTTTGACATGTGTCAAATTTGATTTAAGGTATTATTAACACATGTTTTCATTAAAAAAAATATTGCAGCTAAACTCTAGTTATCCAGATAAATTAAAGAGAACACTCATAGTTTTCACACCTTAAATGGAGGGATCCTTTTTTTAAAATATCCATATCAATAAGTCACTAAATTTGAATTGTTTTTTGTAATATGTCTGTGTATTAATTGTTATTGATTTAATGCTTTTTTATTATTTTACTATTTATAATATTTATTATTAATATTTAACTATTTTTCAAAATGCAAATGTAATTTACTGCACAACTTTTATTTTAATCAAAATAAAATTTTGCTTCTAAACCTGTCTACCAAATAGTATCAAAACTGAAAATAATGTTTGGAAACAAATCTTTATATGTGTAACTGTGTTAAGTTAAAGAAAAAAATTCTATATATTCCTGATATTCCTGATGTATTTTATTTTTACATTGTCCTCTTTTCCTCCATTTGCTTTTACATTAATCTTAGTTTATAACACCGTTTGTCTTCATTACTTTAAGTTTATGTCATTTGAAATAGAATGTAGAAAAGATTGCTTTTGCTACTTTTTTCGAATGTCAACCTTTTTAAAACAAATCATTATAATGAAAAGTGCAATAACTTAATTTGCTTCACTCTTTTTTTTTCTTCTTTTTTTTTACTGAAGAAATCACTATCACTGTATTGTAAAGTTTTGTGACTATGAATGCAACATATCTGGAAATGGTATCATAATTTTCACAAGATAGATCCAAAAATTTAAAATCACCTTTTTGCATTGGAAATCAAAGCATAGTTTGTTTAAAGCCAGCTTTTGATTTTTGGACACAAAGCATTACTCTTATTGTAAGAATGAATACTGAAAAATATACATGCTTCAATAATTTCATGATGAATTTTGAAATTCAGAATGAATTTATTTCTTTCTCTCACAAAAAGATTGATCAGATCCTGTTGTGTTGTAGAATCCCTATAAATGAGATATATTAGATAAGTTGGTCAGAAAAAGAATGTACCCTCCAACAAATCCTTTTTTACGAAGTTTGCTGTAGATATGTTTCTTCAAAGATCAATTAGGCCATGAAAGTTTTGCATGCATCCAACTTGAAAGAAAGATTTAAAGAAAACTTTGGAATTTAAGCATCCTTAATCTTCTGGGCTGCTTAAAGTATTGAGCTTTTTTGATCATGCACAATTAATTGTCTCTCTACTGACCTATTTCGTCAACAGCCATGTTTGTCTCCTATCTTGCGGCAACCTGGGGATGACTGTGGATCACCCCCTTTCTGCCTGACGCGGAAGGGAGGATTTAATGCCTAGCCTCCCAATACTCTGATAATCGGGACACTAGGGAAGTTTTGTCTAGTTTTATCCCTTATTCCTTTCTGATTTTTTTCTTGTATAATTTTGTTTTATATATTTCTTCTTGTTACTAGTTTCTTTATTTGTGTGTATATCTTCGTCTCTTAGGAAAAGATCTGTATTCACTCTCACCTTGTGCATTTGAAGTTTTTTTTAAAAAAAAAGAACACAAAACAAAATATTTCTTTCTTAACTCATCAGCTCCTGTTTGGTACACAGAAATTAATGGGTGCATTTTAAAGGAGTGTGTCTCTTTAAAATTTATGAAATTGTTAAGCTTTAGTTAGTGATTTTTTTTTTTTGCCTTGATAGTCACTTTATTTTTAGAATTGGCAAAAAAAGCAATATTTTTTTATATCCTTGTTCAATAAATGTAAATGTTTCTTCAAAGTGAATGGCAGTTGCTTACACATTATTTGTTTTGTTTTGAATAAATCACAAATATTATTTAATTTTATGACACATAAAACTATATATTGATGATTGATAGATTTCGTAACATAAAATTAGGAGAAAGCATATGTTTTAATTATGTAAGAAATAACACTGTATTTTCCAGTGTAAAGGGAATTTCTTCTTATTTTTAAATATATAACTCTTATATAAAAATATTTAAATTTTGTAAAGTTAGTAACATTGTGTTTCAATTTTCTAAATTTCTTCATTTTTAACTTGTGTTTCATTTATTTTTTAATGTTTCAGGTGCCGCTATTGGTTTCACAAAAAAGTCAGTAAATCATCCTGAGGGTGGCAAAATATCAGTGTTTGTGTGCTCATTTTGCAGCTATACCAGTCTTCAATTGTCTCACATTCGCTCTCACCAAGTAAAGCATTCTGGTGCTCGGGACTATAAGTGTCCTTATTGCAACAAGTTGTTTTCATTCAACAGCAGTCTTCGTAGACATCTTTGTTTAGTGCATTCATTATCAAAAGATGTAGCAGCAAAATATTAGCAAAAACCTTATCATTATTTCTTTACTTCTTCATGATGAATTTCTTATTTATGATATATTTTTGTAACTTTTTTTTTTTAGATTTAGAAGTACAAAATATTCCACAACTCTAATTTTCATTTTTTTTTCTAATATCAAAATTTATACCTTTTGAATAAATCATAATATGCATTTTTTTACATTGGTCTTTTGAAGAATTGAGAAAAAACGTATTACCCTTTGAATTTTATAGAGCATAACTGCTTTTGGTTCTTGAGCCACTAAAATTAATCTGAATGCATGTATAGTATCACTCAATGTACATTCTTTAATGAACATGCTTTCTAATTTGTAACACTTAAAAACTGTTGTAACCTTAGCTGTGTTTCTGATGATTATTTTAATTTACAACAAAATGTATAATGAAAAAGTTTTAGTTGATTTAATGAATCATTGTTTAAATTAAATCTAACAGTGACAACTCTAAATTGTCACTATTTCAAATATATTTATTATGCAGCAAATCTTTGTTTATCCTAATATATACTAGTATTGTAAATTTCAAACATTCTTTGTTTGTTTTTTTTTTATCTCAAAATCTAGTAAAAGTCTGTTATAACAATTATTTACTGCAGCAAACGGCTAAAGTGAGCTTGTCGTAAACAAATACACAATATTTAATGATAACATAGCATTAAAATTGACTAAACAATGAGAAAAAACATTTATCTCTCTCTCTCTCCTACTTTGAACAACTGTTTTGATTTAAAATAGACTGTTTTGCCTACATATTGTAGACTAAATTGGGAGTTATTGCTAAAACTATTTGCAATAGCTGTTGACAACAATAACACTGAATATGAATTTCAATAGTAAGCTGTGAAAAGAGGAAAAAAGAGGGCAGTATATATATATATCTGTATGTAACAAAAAGCTCATTCTTTGAAGCACGCAGTAAGATTTTTGAAAATCTCAGATAAAATTTCCATTTGTTAGAAAAGAAATAACTTATCCCGTGGTTGCCCTCGCCTAACTTTATTTACTTAAAAGGTTAAACATATAGTGAACTTATATTCATGTTACCCTTTTTTGTATCTCCTTTCCATTACAAAGGAGATTATTAATAAAAATGTCCTCCATTTTGTCCTTTTTCACTTAATAGAAAAATGTATCTCCTTTGAAAAGTACTTATTGCAATAGTGAAAGGCTTGTAATTTTCAGCTCTCTATAAACAGCAAAAGCACAATATATATTATACTGCTATATAAATAATGTTTTTGCTGTTTGGCTACCCAATATTCCACTATTTGGCCTAATAACTATGAGTTACATCCCTAATTTTATATGGTTTTTATTTACTTTGTATTAATATACAAAAATTTAAAAACATGCAACGTTATTATCAATTATTCCTTTAGTTTTCTAATATTATGTTAAAACAAATCCTTCTCAAACCAATTCAACTTCTCCTACAAATCTTTGTTGCTATCTCGCTTCTATCAATAACATAAAGTATGTTAAAAAGCAATTACATAATTTATTATTACTATATTTTTTCTTTCATTTCTTATTTAATGTGCTACTAGTTTTGCATATATTTTTGGAGTCAAAAATATTTTTGCTCTTTACTTTGTATCTATATAGTAAAGATTTTTTCTTCTTAATTAATTAAAAGAAGTTGCTTTTACTGTAAGTAGCTTTCAGAAAATACAAGTTTTCACTATAAAAAATACATCTATTGCAAGAACTCTCAGGTTTGTTCTTGTACTGTTATAAATTTCATACAACAAAAAATTATTACATTATGCCATGTGTAATGTCTTTCATGATGAATTTTACATTGCAGATGCCTCTGCCAGCTTCATCAGAAAAGTTTTATGTCGACCTGATGGTGGTCAATTGACTGTTTACTCATGCAATATCTGCAGTTATGTCACATCAAATATATCCCATAGTCGTTATCACCAAGTAACTCATTCTAGAGCTCGTGATTATAAATGCTCTTTTTGTTCCAAGTCTTTTTCCCTCAAAA
Source organism: Parasteatoda tepidariorum (assembly GCF_043381705.1). Lineage (NCBI taxonomy): Eukaryota > Metazoa > Arthropoda > Arachnida > Araneae > Theridiidae > Parasteatoda > Parasteatoda tepidariorum. Next base: position 74,197,920 of record NC_092207.1, on the reverse strand, counting down.
GCAACAGAAATCGACATATTAATTTAAAGCATTTATGATAGCATCAGTATTTTTTATTTTTCATTGCATTTCGCAAGAGATGAACTTAAATATATTACATATAATTTGTTTTAAAATTGTTTTGGAAGTTCTCCTACAGTATAATCTCAATAAGGTGTTTCTCGTTGAGTTATTCATTCCTTATGTGTATCAAGGTTAAAAATCTGTAGATGTGTAATAATGGGATGCTCATTTTGCTTTCGGAAGTAGAAGTAAAAACTTTATAGCAGAGTATTTTATAAGTTGATTTTTTGAATTCCTTCTTTGCAATGAAAGTTGGGGATAGAATTAGACATCAGTAATGCATTTTGTCATGCAGATTTTTTTTCCTTTCCCAAGTACATTGAATGTGTTTAGCTTAAAACGTTGCCTAATATTTTAAATAATTAACATTTAAAATAAATACAAAAAAAGTAACACATTCATAATGAAAATTAACCTTTTATGTAACCGAAATGGCGAAAAAAAACATTTAAGCTATGTTGCATCTTTTGAGTTGGTAAGATGGATTTGAAAAATTTAAATAATTCATTTGCATCATTTTCAGACACTTTGTATGTCGTGTCAATGTAAGGGACTAATTTTCACATTTTTCAAAGTTATTGTTTTATGAGTTCTTTAGGATTTTCATTTATCTTTTGGACAATGCTAAACAGGTTAGCACCATGGAAGAGTGTTTTTTGTAACCTAGTTTTTTACCACATTTATATTACCCCAACTGAAAATTTAGTGATGGATCTTCATACCAGTTACACACAAAGTTAAAAATAGAGGGTTGATGTGTGACCACATCTAATCTTTTATCCTGAACATGTCAGGAAAAGACTAAATCACCTGTTTTGTCATGATTAGTGAATCAATTTTTCAACAATTGTGACCAAAAAAAAAGGCAACTTGACTAGGTTTTATAGATATTATAAAGATGTCATTTAAATGTAACATTGCATTTGGATATGCTCTGAAGTTCCACTGTACAAAGAATATGTCTATTACAAGATTAGTAGGTGTCACAAATTTGTTTATGTTGTTACTGTTATTTAGTTAAGTATGTGAAAGCTCTTGTTTTAACATTGTGTAAAAATTTTGTCACTGTCAAATTTGTACCAGTCATCACCTGTTACATACAAAAAAAATTTTTATGTTACAGGTGATGTTAAATTAAATAAAATGTTTTGAGCTATTCATGTGGTGGCTAAAATTCTTTAATTTATGTCAACAATACCACCATATATATAGGTCATGCCTGTTTATAGTGTCTGGTGTTAAAGAGAAATCTTTTTCAATACATTTTTCTGTGGAAATACATTATCAAATTCTACTCTTATCTTGCATTTGTACTTAGTGATGTTTAGAGGGAATCTTCTCCAATTTTTATCAAAATCTTCTCTATTTCTAGAAAATAGACGAGTTAGAAATTTTTTTCGATTTTTAGCAGCTATTGCAAGAGTTTTCTAATGTTTTCGTTATTGTTATTAGGCCACAGATTTATCTGCCAAGAAATTTCTTCTAAATGTTATTGTGATTTTTCTTGTAAGTAGCACATTCTGGGTCATGAAACTACAAGTATTTTTATTTTAGTACAAACAATAGAGGGCAAAATTAGAGGTTTCTGTCGGCCTCAGAGTAACTGAATCTAACAAATGGCTATAAAAAAATAATGGTCTGCCTGTCCTCACTATTTTTTTTTTTTGTAGTTAAAAATGCACCCTATGTGCATTTTATTATTTTGTATTTATAAATATGGAAGTATGAATATTTTATGATGTTTTAAACATTCCTTCATTTCACTCTTATTTACATTAGTTTTTCTTCCGTTTAGAAATAAACATTGTACAATTTACCATGTATTAAAAAATGCTCAAAAATTGATGCCTCACATTACTAATATTAACTAATTTTTTTATAGTTTAAAATTTTCAATATTTGAAGAAGTGGCCACTCTTAAAAATGCTACAACTAGTCAATGGTGGGTCGAAACATTTCCTGATTTTGCTCTATAACAAGCGATCTTCCTCATGATCTAAATTGAATATACATTGACATAAAGCATGTTTAAAAATATTAGTCTTCATTTCATTAGTTGTTTTATTTCAAATCGCAGAAGATACTTTCATTATTTATGCTCTGTATTTGGATCTTTTTTTTTTCTTCTATTTTCTTATAGATTGAATTAGGTATAAAAAGTTATGTAAAAATAAAGCACTTATTTATAATGCTTCCCCCGGTTCTTCTGTAAGGATTTTAAAAAGGAATAAAAATGCTTTTATAATGTTTTTTTTTTTCATTTTTGTGTATTCTGAAAACCAGCTTTTACAGTAAGAAAGAAAGAAAAAAACTTATGTGAAGAGTGGAATTTATATATTTTTTATTGTTCTCCAATCACTTTTTCTAAGCATAGAAATTTTCTATTTAATTTTATGCATATTCTCAATATTTTATTTCTTATGTTACAGAAATCTCTTATGGCTTCATTCACACTATTGTGAAAGATCCTAACAGTAAAGAAAAAAACCGTTATTCATGCAATTTCTGTCACTTTTCCACCCCTTCTGCAGCTGCTATCCGTCGTCACCTAGTAACACATGCTGGGCCTGAAGATTATGTGTGCTTGTATTGCAGTCAACCTTTTGAATTCAAAAGCGGCCTTAATCGGCATGTCACTTCAGTGCACAATCGGCGTAAAATTCGCTAGAAAAGACAATTTTATTGTCTTACTTTTCTTATATTTTCTATACAGTTGACACTTTCTATATTCAGAAGTTTTCAGTCTCATTCATTATGCATGGAAAAATGCACTGTATTGCGCAAAACATTTTTCTCAAGCATTGTTTCTAATATTTTAATGGTTATAAACATGTTGCATGTAGTATAAACTGTTATATCATTTTTATTGATTGTTAAATTTAAAATATTGGGAAATGTTTTTGTTATTATTCAATATATATCGAAGGACTTGGGGCAATAAAACTACCACTTTTTCATCTAATTCAGGAAAACATTTTTGGTGAGAAGCATTCCAAACACTTGTTAAGTTTAAATATTGCAATTAAAGAAAGTGTCACTTATCAATATAAAGCCTCAAGCCCTTCAATTGTATATGTAAAAGTTTTTTTAAGCTTTAAACATTTAGCATTTTTTCAAAATTTATTATTTTAATGTTGCAGGTACCTGTATCGGTTTCACTAAAAAGTTTATAACACATCCTTATGGTGGAAAATTATGTATGTATTCATGCATATTTTGCAGCTATACTAGTGGACATTCGACTGACATGCGTCGCCACCAAGTAAAACATTCTGGTGCTCAAAATTATAAATGTTCTTATTGTAATAAATTATTTTCATTTAATAGCAGCCTTCGTCGACATCTCAGTTTGATGCATTCAATTTCAAAAGATATGTTAAAGAGCTATTAGTCAGAATATATATATGCAAATTTTTTTTTTCTGCTCAAACTTTTTAACTAAATTGTTACCAAATGTTTTGCATAATATTTCTTTTATTTATTCATTGAATGTTTAAATCAAATTTATGCTGTTTGAATAAAACATTGGGATTAAAAACTCTTCATTTCTATTCTTAATGTTTTTTTGTTTTTTTTTAATTATAAATTCTTGCCCGTAAATTAACATATTTATATAAAAAAAATAAACTTTACTTCTTTTGTTTTTATATGGTAATTACTGTTACTTAAAGATATATAATATGATGATGTTTATGCTTAAAAACTTTTTCATGAAAGCATTTTTATTTTCTTATTGTCTTTCAAATTTGTGTAATTGTATGATATTAGTTTTCAAGGCCAAGGAAAACAATATGTTGTGCATTTGTGCCAGAATAATCCTTTTATATTAAAAAGTATGTCTATTGCTAAATAAATGCTTTCTGTTTATTTTGTTGTTTACTTTCTTTATCAGTATTGCTCAGTATAATTTAATGTAATTACTATAAACGTTAAACTCCATTTATTGATCTTATGATTTTAATATTAACTATACATGTTACAATAAAAACCTAAACTCTGATAAATCTTACGTTTTATCAGTAAAATCTAGCTTTTACCAAGTCTCTGTGGTAAAATCTGAGAACAACCAAGCCGCTTTGGTAAGTCCTAGGCTTTACCAGTAGAATCAAATTACCTGACTTAGGCTTTTTCCATAGCATATATATATAGAGAGAAAGAGAGAGCAACTTGATATTTAATAGATATTTTTGAGTTTTGAATTTATTCACTTTGAGATTTGTGTGCTCAAAAAGATAATAGTACATCCAAAAAGAGAAGTCATCCAAGAGAAGAAGTTTATATAGATATTCTTAAATAAAATCATCTTACAAAGCTCAAATATGTTTAAGTATTTTATTCTGTGGAAGTTTAAAGTTATTTACTATGTTGTTACAAGTGTTGCTTGAATATTTAACTTATAATCCTGTGTTTCTGCAAAATACGTAGACACTTAAGATTAATTAAATTTTTAATGTAAATTTTTTGTAGTAATAAATTGCTATTGGTATTCATTTTTTAAAAAAGTAGTAGCCTATTTAAACAATTGTGTGTGGTCTTGCGTTGTCGTGATGAAACACTTTTCCTTTACTGTTGACAAGCTCGGAACGTTTCTGGATGACAGCTTTGTTCAAATTGCTTACAGTGTACATCTGAATTTATTGTTCGGTTCCTTGCCTGAAGCTCAAAAGAAGAAGCTCTCATTTTGAAGTTGTTGATGACGAACCAAAACCGTTTGCATCAGTTATCATTCTTTTCAAAACTGGTCAATTTCTCCACATTTTATGTGCATAACGCAGATGCCATCAAATGAGCTTCTTTGAGTTCATGAGGAACCCAAATTTCAACTTTGCTTATGTATCACATTTTCTTTAGATTAACGTGGACACTTTTTTGACTGATCTTCAGTGTCCTTGCAATTTCTTGTGTCATAAAACGTGGTTTTGACTGAATTTATTTTGCTCTCATCGATCTGGGTAAGCCCTCCTGATCGAGGAACATCTTTCATATCAGAATCACTACATCGGAATTCCTTGAACTTGTTTTGGCATTAACATTCTTGCACAGCATGTCCACCTGAAACTTTACGCAATTTTTCCCAAGCTTTACTCACGTTTTTCCCTTTTTGGAAGTAAAATATGGCTGAAATTAACACTTTGATCTTAAATGTTGTGAATTTTCAAGGATGAAAAAGGTAAGTTTTTAAGATTATTTTTGTTTTGTGTTGCTGTACAGGTTAATTGTTTTGAGAGTGCAAAATACTTATGTATGTCAATGAAAAGTAATGAAATTTTATGTTTACGTTCATAAAGATTTAAAATAGCTATGCTATTTTATTTGCCATTAGAAAAAGTAAAGTGAATCAAATTAAATACTAAATGTCATTGGTTTAATTATCAATGGAATTATGTGTTAAATTACTTTTTGAAGTCATAAGTTACATGTAATTATTATTATTTGAATTCTCATGCTGTAAACGGTTCAAAATATTAAATATAGTGGTAATATTGTTAGCCTTTATTGTTGAAACTGATGATGTTTCCCCATATATTTAACACATTTTACAGAGTATCAAAATTTGTTTAGTTTTAAGCATGTGTCATTTTTGGGTACTGAGGGAGTTAATTTAGGCATTTGCTTGTCCCATCAATAGAAATGGTTTTGTTTATGCTGGTACCCCCTGAAGAAATCAACTTCGGTAGTCATATTTTTATTTTATTTTCATTTCCTTTATTGCTACTTTTTTTGAAATTTCTGCTGCTTTTTAGCACGTTTTTTTCCAAGAAGTTTTATCTATTTAGAATTTTTTTAAATTTTTGTTTTCTTTTAGTATTGTAATTTTCAAATTTGGTTTTTGCTGCATTTTGCACTTTTTCTTATTTGAAAAATTATTTGGATTAAGTTTCTAGTTTTAGATGTTTTCTAAATATTTTAAAACGTCAAAAGGGTTTTGTTGGATGTCTAGGTTTTATATGTCTAATTAAGTATTTTCTTTTTAGGTTAATTTTAATTCAATGCAAAGTACAATATATAAATATTTCATGGCGCATGACGAGTCATGCGACCAAACAAGGAGCACTGAAGTTAGTCTTGACTTAGGGATTACTTCGAGCAAAAAGTTACTAAGTTATATATTATGTTTAAATAAATTTAAAAAAATTTAAAACTTGTCCTTTGGCGGATAGTTCTCAGATTGACAGCCATTCTAATGTATTTTTTGTAAAAATTTTAATATTATTTATTTAATTCAGTGCAATTGTTGTAATTTGTGTTATGTTGATCAGACAGGTCTTGAATTTCATAAGCGGATAAATTCCCACAGGTCTGCTATAAAAAATTTTAATAATAGTAATTGTTCCACTGATTATGAAATTTTACATTATCAGTTTCATGATTTGATAATGTCACTCTTTTTATTTTAGATTTTATGGAAAATTTAGATAATAGAGTTGATTTAGAAAACATTTGCATTAGTAGTCTTAAAACTCTTTTTCCATATGGATTAATTTAAAAAAATAAATAAATAAGGAAGAGAACGAAAGAGAGAATAAGGGGTACTGAGGGAGTTAATTTAGGCATTTGCTTCTCCCTCAATAGAAATGGTTTTGTTTTATGGCTACCAGGGCTGGTACCCCCTGAAGACGTCGGCTTCGGTGATCATATTTTTATTTCCTTCGTTTCCTTTATTGCTACTTTTTTAAAATTTCTGCTGCTTTTTAGCGCGTTGTTTTTTTAATTTTTATCTATTTAGAATTTTAAAAAAATTTTGTTTTCTTTTAGTATTGCTAAAGTTTTTTTTTTATCTTATTGCAGATACCTCGAGAGGCTTCATTAAGAAATTTGTAAATCATCCTTGTGGCGGAAAATTACCTCTTTATTCATGCCTATTCTGCAGCTATACTAGTGGACAGTCGCGTGACATGCGACGCCACCAAGTAAAACATACTGGTGCTCAAGATTATAAATGTTCTTATTGTAATAAGATGTTTTCATTCAATAGCAGTCTTCGTAGACATCTTAGTGTTGTGCATTCATTTTCAAAAGACATGTTAGCAAATTATTAGTCATAATTTCCCAATCCGTAATACTTTTATTGTTTCTTCCTTTATGATGAATATAACTCTTTTGTATGTTCTGTATTTCTAAAACAATTTTCTTCTGAATGAGGAAGTGCAAAAATATTTTATCGTACTGTGTATAATCAAATTTAAATAGTTTATTTTTTTTCTTAAACAAAACTTGATTTATTAATGCCTATTTTACAGCTATACTAGTGGACAGTATTTTGATTTGCTTTGCCACTAAGTGAAACATACTGGTTCTCAAGATTATAAATGTTTTTATTGTAATATGATGTTTCTACATTCAATACCAGCCTTTGTTGATTTCTTAGTGTTCTGCCTCCACTGTCAAAAGACATATTAGGAAATTACTATTCAGAATTTGTCAATATATAATATTTTTATTGTTTCTTCCTTCGTGAGGAATGTTACTCTTTTGTATGTTCTGTATTTCTAAAACATTTTTCTTTTGAGCCAGGAAGTTTAAAAGTATTTTATCTTACTGTGTATAATCAAATTTAAATTGTTTATTAATTTATTTATTTTGCTTTACTTTAATTTTTTTATTTATCTACATGCATTTTTAACAAATTATATTGTTCTTCATATACATAAACCCAATAATATTATGAATTTATGATCTAGCGTAACTCTAATTAATAAAGTTTTATTTTACTGGTAATAGTTTTTTCTTTATTATTAATGACACTTTGGCTCAATATTATGTAATTTTAAAAAATTAAATTTTTAAATTTTAGTTATTTCAAATAAACATTATCAAATAAAAAAATATTTTAAAATTCAGTGTCCACCTCTGTGTTCCTTTCCTTGTAATTTCCTGCCGTAGTGGCATCGTTAATCCATCATTGGACAAAAAAGTTTATTTCTCAAAAACCCATGCTGCCTTTGAACCTTGCCAGGCAATGGAAACCTTGGTCGGACCAAAAACAGTGAATTGTTTAACGTTGAGAATACTTTATGTTCTGACCAAGGATCAATAGATTGTAAAAGTTTCTAGTTAAGTTTTTATTCTATTCTAAAGAAATAATCGATATTACATATGTTTATTATTTTTGTTAATATTGTTTTCCTCTTTCAGGTGCCTCTACTTGCTACATAAGAATTATTGTAGTCTATCGTAATGGTACTCAATTGGTCCGGTATAAATGTCGCATCTGCAACTATTCTGCTGCAAGTTCGCTACATATCAAGAATCATCAAGTGACACATACTAGGACTCAAAATTTTAAGTGTTCACTTTGTAACAAGTAATTTTCATTTCTTAATAGTCTTCGTCGACACATCAGTTGGATGCATTGAGCTTACATCAGGGACACTAAAAAGAATAATTATCAAGATTCATCTCATATTTTTTTTCAACTCTTATTAGCAAATGATAAAAATCCTATTCATAAGAATAGAATGAACTACTATAATTTTTTTGTGAAATCTTTCTGTTTAACATAAGTTGGAATTACAGAATACTGAACTAATTTTCTTCATTTATTTCTAAACTAAGAATTCACATTTTATTGTCTGTGTGTATAACTTTCTACTTAAATACCCTAACTGTTTAATTTGATTTAGATATGATATAATCCATTTTTTGCAAAATAATTCTTTTTCTTTTTTAAATCTATTGAAGAAATAGTAAGATCATAAATTAAAGAATTATTTATTATACACACATTCTGTATTTACTTCTTTTCATGATTATTATTAGAATCTTTGTCAAAAATGTAGGCAGATGAAGGGCCACGAATGAATATTTAAACAAAAAAGGAAGACTTTTTAATATCTGAGGATTTAATATTGCAGAAATCTCAGATACAAGTAAGTACTAGATGTACAAGTTTATGATAATTCAATTTACATTCACAAATACCCAATTAATTGCAATGGATGTTTTTCTTTTCACTATTTAATCCATTCAATATGACAACTCAACTTATTGCATTTACTGCCATCAAGCATGTAATAAAATTTTTAATAATTGCATCAAAATAACACTTATTATTTCTGATTAAAAATATGTATAGGTGCAATATTTTTGTGAAATGCCTTTTTGAAGTTATTTTTAAAAATGCTAAAATATTTTTATGTGTGTGCTTTATTTTTTCAAGCAAAAGTTAATAGTCTATTTTATAAATGCTTCTCAAAGGAATAACTGTTTTAATAAATATAAATATCTAATTCATAGTGATTACAGCAGGAAACAAGTCTAATGGATGTAAACCAATAAATATTTTCTTTTAATTGTTAAATTTTCCCTTAATGTGAGCAAATTTTTGTTTATCACTGTTTTTATTATATTATTTTTTTATGTTGCAGGTAAATCTACCAGCTTCATTAAAAAGACTTTAAACCATCCTAAAAGTGGTAAAATGTCTATTTATGCCTGCAATTTTTGCAGTTACACTACCATAAATTCTTGTCACATCCGTGAGCACCAAGCAACACATTCTGGTGCTCGAAATTTCAACTGTTCTTTTTGTCTTAAGTCATTTTCATTTAGTAACAGTCTTCGCCGTCATCTTGTTTCTGTTCATGCAATAACCAAAAACAAGTTCAACAAATTTTAGTGCATGTTCCAGTTAGTGAAAATAAAAATATGTGTTTAATACATGTTCACATTGCTCTTTTGAGCAGGATTTATTCGTATGTATGTTTTCTTTAGATTTTTTTATTTTTAACATTTTCCTAACTATTGTCTTCATTATTTTAAAATGCACTAAAATTCTGTTATTACTATATTTTAATTGGTTGTTAATTTTGCTACAGTTGATGTATGTCTGCATTTTTGTATATAAGTTTTAACTGAATTTTTGACTTTACTATACATTGTTAATGAGTTTAAAATGATTTTTATTTCCCTAGAAAAATTTTATTTTTGAAATATACCACTTATTAAATAAAAACTTGACTTTTATAACTGCAATAATTTTTGTTTTTAATCTTTTATCATATTTAATAGCATATCAACCTCAGAATTTCCTTTGTGTTATAAAGTATAATTTCAAAATAAATGGCATTTCCAAAAAATTTTTATGTGTGTGTGAGTGTTGTTCAATATCTGTAACTGAATAATAATGTATTAAGTTAAAAAGTGTATTTGAAATAGATTTCTGATTATAATGTTGAAAAGTGTATTTTAAATAAATTTCTGATAATAATGTTCTGCCCGATGGATAAGAACATACTTTTAATTTTCTTTATTGTTATGAAGTGTAATTTCGCAATAAGGTGAGAATTAAGCTAATATGAAATTTGTAATGAGTATGATTTCATGGTTTATCTAACTCGTGCAAAAATTGAAATATAGGGCCAATTTTTTTTATATCTAAATCTACTCTATTTGAAGTTAAAGAAGTGTCCTGAAATATTTTTAATAATCATAAATTTGCCAACACTTTATTATTTTCACGTACTGGCCAAACCTGGATTTTTGTTAACAAGTTTGGAAAATTTATTTCACTGTTTTTTAATGAGAAGTTAACGTCATATATGTATTTTACTTTATCACTGTATTTTTTTTTTTTATTGTTACTTAATATTGTATTTTGCTTCATTTTTTTTCAAAAAAATTATATTATCCAAAATATAGGGGATAAAAATAATTTTTTTGTCTAATCATTTTCAGTTCATGTTCCTGCTGTGATGTATAATTACTACATGTGTGAACTACTTGGTACTCAACAAGTATTAGGCATTTGATTTTCGTTTTAAGTTTATTATCTAACTTTTGTAAAGAGTTGCGAAGTATTGTTTAAATCATTGTTTGATTTATTATGAAGGAAAAAAAAGAGAATTAAATAATTTTTTTCTTAAATTCTATTGTAAATACTTGTGTATAATTTGTAATAAATATTTGAAATTTATTATAAACTGTATATTTGGTGTATATTTTCTTAATTCAATTAATAATTTAGTATTATATTTCCTATGAATATTAAAAAAAAATTGTTTTTGCATTTGTTCATAAATTACTAAATGCATTTATTGTACATTTAATTATTTTAGCTACCATAAAATTTTATGATATGCTCATATAAATTTTAAGCACATCTAAGCATCTTGATTGGTTGAATTTAAATAAATAACACTCAAGTTTCTTATTACTGTAAAAATTTTAAATGTTTACCTTTTAATATTCACGTTTTTTTTTTTTTTTTTTTTTTGTTGTTCTAATCTCATTTGCATGAATTTTATAAATTGTCTAAATTTGTTAGTTTAATTCTACTTTCTTTTTTTGCTTGTGACTTGAGGATTAATTTGAGAAGGATTTTCCTTCATTTTTATTAAGAAGCACTTTGATTTTGTGTCACTTTGTCGCTTGGATGATTGTTCTCTTGCTAATAATGTTGTAAATAAACATTGATGTCCTCTTCCCCTGCCTAAGACTTTTATCCTACCTCAATGGAATGGCCAAATTTTTCTACATTTGCTTCTTTATATATATTTGCTTCATTAAAAGCAATGCAGGTTACATAACTGTATTTGAAATTCAACTTACAACTCAGTATACTTGTAAAAATATGTAGCGTGTTTAACCAAATTACCCTTTTTTTCTTTTTTTTTCCATTTTAAAAGGGGGGGGGGATTTTTTCAAAAGAATTTTTTGTTAAGTTTTGTTCTACGAAGTTTTAGGAACTAATAAGTTGAATCTGTATCCTCTTCATGTAGCTCTCAACCTCTGACTGGGCTCAAGGATAGAACTTCTTACACAGCATCCTAGTTTGTGTTATTTTTTTCACTGTAGTGAAAAATTATCTGATGAATATTAATAATAGAAAACCTTTTTTATACATTCAGTTATTCTGTTTTTGTAACATTTAAGCTGTTTTGCTTAATAGAACAATTCTTCCGTTTCTGCCGAACAGATCTAATTCTGAGAAGCAGAATAGCTTCCGTTTCCAGAGAAAAAGTGCAAATTTTCTCAAGGTATTTACAAGGAAATCTGTTAGAATCGATTATATTTTACCTGTTTTATTCTCTTTGCTATATTTTTGTTAATATTTTTTTTTATTGCAGGTAGATCTATCAGTTTCATTAAAAAGTCCATTAAGCAACCCAAGGGAGGTAAAACGACTCTTTATTCCTGTACGCTTTGCAGCTATTCTACTGTAAATTCCAGTCACATCCGTCGCCACCAACTGACACATTCTGGTGCTCGAGATTATCAGTGTTTTCATTGTTATAAGTCTTTTTCTCTTAGGAGTAACTTACAACGACATATCAATACCATACACCCATGTACGTAGAATGACGTGTAATGTAAACAAATTATCAATCAAGATTTACTCTTTTTTTTTTTATTATTAAGAAGTGATTCAACAATTAAGTGGATGAAGGCTCTAAGTGAAATTTCAGTAATTATGCCTTAAAGTTCGTGTACAGTGACTTTAGGAAATTATGATTACCTGTCTTTTCTTGTTCGCAAACATTTTAATTTGTTGTTACCAAAAGACAGGTTTTCTAAGATTGTTGTTGACAAAATGATTGCATTTTATTACATACAGGGTATCCGCGCACCTGAAAAGTCATGAATTTCGGTATTGAACAAAATTTTTCATGATTTTAACAAAAAACCCGCTCACAGTCATATTTTATTAAAATTTAAAATGTTTTTATCATGTTCTTGAACAATTATGGTGTTCTTTCAAAAATCGAAAGAAAAAAACACTATTTCTAGAGCGAATTATCTTTTTAGTTTATGTGATTTCAGAATTTTTATTGTGTCATTTTAAAATTCTAATCGAAGCCAGTTATAGGCTAATTTTTTTTATTCCGAAATGAGAACAGAAAAATCAGCAGTATTTCTTTCCTTTCCAATGAACAAGAAAAGTAGCTTTGGAATATTATTCTACAGAAAAAAAAGAAAAGAAAAATTATTTGCTTTTGTATTTTTTTCAACTATTTTATTGTTTCAACTCTTTCTTTACTCTGTTTTTTAAATTTAAAATCTATAATTATGAAGATGCTGGGTTTATCTGTTTTGTTTTTACCTATCATTTCAATGTTATTACAATGCTTTTTTAAATTCATTGTTGTGCTTTTGTCGGATAAAAAAGTAACTTCATTAAAACACGAAAAATTCTTGGAATTAGTCATGAATTTGAAAAGTGGCAGATACCCTGTGCATATTATATTAGCATTTAAGTTTTAGAATTGACTTTCATGTATTCAAAAATTGGTTTTTTGATTACCTTTTCTTCTAAAGCATTCTTTCGATACAAGATCTTGTACGAAACAAACCTGGATTTTTGCTGTGTAAAAGCTTGCAAAAATTTTTTAACTAAAAATTTGTTGTTTTAAAGAGGAGTTAATACCTTATACGTATTTTACTGCATTTTCTTTTATTGTTTCAAAATATGGTGGGTTTTTTTTTTCAAAACAATTATATTTTATCCAAAAAATAGAAACCTACTTTTGTATCTATATATTTTAAATTCATTTGTCTGGTATAATTTATAAGTGCAGTACTTAATTAAAAACTAAGATTTTTTTCAATGCATATTCCTGTTGTTTATATATTGATACATATAATTACTTTATATGTGAATTGCTTTGTTTTTTACTTAGCATTCCACAAGTACTAGAGATTTATAAGTCTGCTATTTAACATTTGTAAAGAATTACAAAGTATTGTTAAAATAATTGTTTGATTTAGAATTGGATGAATAAAAATAAGGTTGTCTTGAATCTTACTTTATTTGTGTGTAAGATATTTAACATTTGAGTAAAGCTGTTAAATTATTTTTTTTTATTTAAGCTGTAAATGAAATTTATTTTCATAATCCAATTAATAATAATAAAATTTTGTTAATTTCCTTTCAATACAAAAAATTTTTTAACGAATTTGTTGATAAATTACTGAATACATAAAGTGTGCAATGAGGTATTTTTAACTGCCAAAGAATTTTACGATGTGCCCATATAAATTTTAAACATATCTGAATACATTAATGCATAGAATTTAAATATTACTTAACTTTGTGCAATCACTAAATATACCTTCTTTTAATTATCTTGATTTTTTTTTATACTAAACTTTTTACATGAATTCTATAAACCATCTAATTTTATTTGTTTAATTTTGCTATTCGTCATTACAAATGTCAAATACGTTTTTTTTTATTAGCTTTTGTAATTTTTTTTTTAAATCTCAAAAACAATGCTCATTACTGTAACTATATTTGTAAGGTAGCTTAGTATTTAGTACTCTTGTAAAAATGTGTAACATTTGTAAAGAGTTTTTTGTTTTTAATTTTTTAAGTTTTGTCCTATAAAATTTTTAAAAATCAATAAGTTAAAACAGTATTCTTTTTGAATAGCTTTTTAACTCTCAACGCCTAGCTCAGTTCAAGGCTTGATTCATATTTGTCTTTTGTTTCTACATAACAGGCGGACGAACTTCTAACAAGTATAATAGCTTCTATTTAAGAAAAAGTACATTTTTTTCTCAAGTTAATTCAAAGGAAACTGTTAGAATCGAGTATATTGTTTCATCCTGTTTACTATATTTGTAAAAAAAAAATTTTATGTTGCAGGCAAATGTGTTAGTTTCATTAAAAAGTCCATTAAGCATCCCAAGGGAGGTAAAATGTCTCTTTATTCTTGTACGTTTTGCAGCTATTCTACTGTAAATTCGAGGCACATCCGTCGCCATCAAGTAACACATTCTGGTGCTAGAGATTATAAGTGTCGTCATTGTAGCAAGTCTTTTTCAATCAGAAGCAACTTACAACGGCATATCAGCAACATGCACGCATGGATGTAAAACAACTTGTAATGTAAACACATTATCAATCAAGATTTACCTTTTTTCATAGAATTATTCAGAAACAATAGATGAAGATTTAAAGTGGTTTGAGTGATTAAGCCTTAAAGTTTTTGATCATAAACCAGGTACAGTGACCATAGAAAATTAAGTTTATACCATTCTTGCCTTTCCTTATTAGTAAGCATTTTAATTTGATACCAAGTTTTCTAAGATTGTTGTTGAAGAAATGATTTCCCTTTATTAGATTTGAATTTTATTATTAACTTTTTGTACTCAAATGTTTATACTTTAAATAGTTTTCTTTGACAAAGCATTCTTTTCCTTCAGGATGTCCTAAATATGACTGGTGATTTTAATAAATATTACTATCAGCGAAAAGGTTAAGGCTAAAAAAAAAAGTTAATACTTGCAGGCATATTCTTGTGATATGGGATAAATTTTTCATTCAAAATTCCTGGTTTATGATCAAAAATTTTTTAATAGATAATGTTGCAATTAAATAGCATCTAAATGAAAGAAAAATGTAATTTTGAAATCTATTAATGAAGCCCTTTTCCAATCATAAATATTTGAAAATCCTATTTTTACATTAAACATTTGTATTTTGATTACTTTTCTTTATTTAAATCTCTCTTCTCATTTTTGTTGATCTTATGTGTATTTTATTAAAAGTTTTTAAGAGGTGTTCTTTAAAGAATGAGCATTATTTGCTTAAGTAAATTAATTGTATTTTTTGGTTTTTATTTACATTGCTTTACAAACAAATTATTGTTTGTATCATATTTCTTGATAAAAATTACGTAAATTAGTGTATTTTTATTTTGAAACAAGCATGGTTTTAACTTTTTAGAACTGCTGGGGCAAGTTTGTATTTCTACTGTAATTTTGTCCCTTGTAAGTTTCC
Organism: Parasteatoda tepidariorum; assembly: GCF_043381705.1. Taxonomy (NCBI): domain Eukaryota; kingdom Metazoa; phylum Arthropoda; class Arachnida; order Araneae; family Theridiidae; genus Parasteatoda; species Parasteatoda tepidariorum. The sequence continues at coordinate 74,182,133 of NC_092207.1, read as the reverse complement.
TTTTAATGAGATTATAAAATAAATTTTATATTTCTCTGTATCATTATTTGGTACTCAAACTTGAGAATTTATTTTACTCTTAATTTTAATGTCTTGAAATACAAGTCGCGCAAATAATTTTTTATCATAATGATGACTCATAATATTTTATCATAATAATGAGGAACAATATTTTAGCATAAGATTTACATTAAAGTGTATATTTTATTTTTTGGAGAAAAAAGTATGTATGTGAAAAATGGAAAATCAGCAAAAAATGCTAAGAAAACAGGAAAAAAAAAACTTATTGTTCAAAAATTTATAACTTCAAAATTTCATCAGCATAAGTAATTATTAATCAGCAAAACTAGAAACATAGTTTTCATTTTCTTTAGTCTTATTAAATATAATTTTTAAAAAAATGGAATTTTAAACATTTTTTTTATGTTTAGTAATTTATTTTTTAATTGAAAAGTTAGTTTTTAATAAATTACAAACCTGGATTTTTGTTGTTATAAAGCTTGAAAAATGTGTTTAACTATTAACTGTTTTTCAACAAGTTAACATCCATCCAATATATATTTTGTTACAAGTTCATAGTCCTTATTCAGTGCATATTCCTGTTATTGCTATATTGATACATAATTACTTTATATGTTATATATTACTCGGTACTCAACAAATACTAGGCATTAATTTTTGGTTATAAGCTTATTATTTTACTTTTGTAAAGAATTGCAAAGTATTGTTGAAATCATTGTTTGATTTAACATTAAATGAATAAAAATAAAGTTGTTGTAAAGCTTAGTTTATTTGTATGCTAGATATTTAAAATTAAATTTTATTAAAGTTGTTAAATATTTTTCTTTCTTAAATTCAACTATAAATGTCATTTTCGTATTCCAATTAATAAATAAACGTTTTTATTTCCCATCAATGCAAAAAAAAATTTTTTCAAACTTGTTGATAAATTTCTAGATACATTTAGAGGGCATTTATTTATTTTAAGTTGCTAAAAATTTTGTAATATGCTCTTATGAATTGTAAACATATCTGAATATCTTGATCCTTAAAATTTAAATAATGCTTAAATATCGTATAAATGCGCAAACACTAAATGTACCTTCTTTTAATTATCTCTTTTTTTTTTCGTTTCTTTTTCTGCCAAGCTTTTTACATGAATTTTATAAACTCTCTAATGTTACTTGTTTGATTCCATTATTTTGTGCATGTTAACCTTTTTTTTTTCACTATTTTTCAAAACAGTTAGAGTAAATTTTCTGTTTGTTTGTTTTTTTAATCTCAAGTAGTATATATATGCCTACATGAAAAACAATGCTTATTACTGTAAAGGTATATTGTAAAGGCAACTTAGAACACTTTTAAAAATATGTAGCATGTATACTTAAATTAATCTATGTTTTTTTGTAAAGATAGTTTTTTTAAGTTTTGGTGTTTAAGATTTTATAAATTAATCAGTTATAACTCTATCCTTTTCATATAGCTTTTTAACTCTCTACCTCTAACTTAATTCTAAGGTAGAAGTTTATCCTGCTTTCTATATGTGAAATATTTCTTATATTGCAGATAGATCTGTCAGTTTTATTAAAAACTCTGCCTTACATCCTGAGGGAGGTAAAATGACTGTTTATTCCTGTACACTTTGCACCTATTCTACTGTAAAATCGAGTAACATCCGGCGCCATCAACTAACACATTCTGGTTCTAGAAATTATAGGTGTTCTCATTGTTGCAAATCTTTTTCAATCAAAAGCAACTTACAACGGCATATCAACAACATGCACCCATAGGTGTAGAACTTTGTGTAACGCAAACAAATGATCAACCAAGATTTACCCTTTTTTTTTACGGAAGATTTAACAACTGATTAGATCAAAATTCTTAATGAGATTTTAGTGGATTTGAGTAATTAAGCCTTAATGTTTATGTACATTGACTAGATGAAATTAAGAATTTCTGATTTTCCTTCTTTGCAAACGTTTTAATTTTGTGCCAAAAGGCAGGTTTTCTAAGATTATTGTTGATGAAATAATTGCATATTATATTACCATTTCAACTTAAAAATTCATTATTTTTGTATTCAAGCATTAGTATTTTGATTTCTCTTCTTTGACAAAGCATTTTTCTGAAACAGAATGTCCTAAATTATACTGGCAGTTTTAATAAATATAAAAGACAACAAGAGGGTTAAAGTTGAAAAAATAATAATAATTCTTGCAGCAAGTTTTTGTGATATGGCATAAATGTTTCGTTCCACAAAATGTATGATAAAAATACATGAAAATTACAAATTTGAAATAAATAAATAAATTCTATTGATGAAATAATTTTCTAATCATAAATGTTTAAAAACCCTAATATTTATATTTTGATTACTTTTTTTTATTTAAATCTTTCTTCTCATATTTGTTGTTCTAATGTGTATATTATCGAAAGTTTTTAAATTTGGTATTATTTGCAAAAGTTTGTGATTTGTATTTTTTGTTTCTTATTTACATTGCTTTACAAGCAAATTATTGTTTGTATGATCAGTCTTGATACAAATTTTTAAAGTGTCTCAAGCATGCCTAAACTATTTAACTCTGAGACAAACATGGTTTTTAGAATTATTAGAGCAATTTAGTATTTTTATTGTAAATTTTGTCTTGTATGTTTTCTTATAATTAGATTTAAAATAAATTTTGCATTTCTCTGTATCTATGTTTATTTTTTAGTTAGTACTCAAACTTATGAGTTTATTTTGCTTTTAATTTTAAAGGTTTATTCAACTGGATGGACTCAAAGTTGCGCAAATAATATTTTATCATTGGATTCACATAGCTGTGTATACTTTATGTTTATAAGGGCTTTTGCCAAAAAAAAAAAATTTTTTTATTTATTTTTTATAGTTTTTTTTACTAGGTCTTAAATTTATTATTTTGTCTGATATGCTTAAAAAGTTGACTATATGTATATTGTTGAATAATAGCCAGTTTATGGAGAGATTCATTGTGAAAAACTCATTTTTAAAAAATTATTTACATAATGGAGAAAAAGTGTTTTCAAATTCAAGATTTCTAATTTACTTTTTTGATATTTCAAATTCTCTGAAAAATATGGGAAAATAAATAATAATAAAAAAATACCTACGTGCATTAGACAGAATTTTAATATGTTTCTTATTTTAGGTCAATCTTTTGAAAATCAAAGTTAGAAAGTTCATAAACGTAAAAAAAATATGGAAATATTAGTTTATTCAGATTCATTATTAATAGAACAAAGAGGAAAAAAAAATAATAAAAATTTTTAAAAAAAGATTACCTGACTTTTTATCAAAATCAGTGTTTCAAGATAAAAATATTTTCATAAACGAACAAAAAAGATTCTTTGAAAGCTGTTTATTTGTTTAATACATTAAGTTGTATGTAGAATGAGTGCTATCTCTTTTATATTTCTTGTTTTTGGTATATTATAATGGCAATAATTGATGAATCAGAAAACTGAAGAAGTGCTTATCATTTACAGCCATGAAGAATCAAACTGTTTGATTTTGTAAATCCTGACTGCGATGATCCATGCTCATTTCAAACATTCATCCCTAGCAGAATTATTTCAGATTGTTAACCATAAACAAATATTTCTTATTCATTTTCAGTAAGGAGGCATCTGTAAATACACTCCTCAAAAGTGAAATTGCAACACCAAGAAATAATGCACGTAGCGACGCTACGTGCTTTATTTCTTGGTGTTGCAATTTCACTTTTGAGGAGTGTATTATACTGTTACTACTCAGCTTCATCTAAAGGTAAATTCTGGTACTATATCCTAGAAAGGAGTTGTTACTATCCATGATTTGTATCAGTACCAAAATCAGTATTTGACAAATCTATATATTTAGCTGTACTAAGCAATTATTACAAAACAAAGATGGTACTTATTTTAATAAAGTTTGTTCTTAATTAAAATATCAGTTCTGGTGACCAACTATGGAAATACACCGAAGTTAAAAATATAAGAACTTTGTGTTGCAAAAAATAAGAACTTTATGGTCCAAAAAGTAAGTTTTATGCAGTCAAATTTCAAAAAAATATTGCACAGAAGCAGCCATGAAAATTTGACTTACGGCAGAAATATGTACTGATTATGCTATTAACTGTTTGATTGCTTTAGTTTTAAATGTGTACTTTTCTTAGTTAATGCTACAGAATTGATTATCACTATATTATCCATCTTCTCAAAGAAATGATGCCTTTTTCAGATCAGTAATTTAATCTGCCACAGATTAGAAGTATGAACAAATGACTATGTCTTAACTTTTTGTCTAAATTCTAATGATTTTAAATTTTTACTCAAAGTTATTAAGACTATTTAAAATTTGTATTTAACTCCTTTTCAAAGATATTAATGTATTGTTAATGTTAATCTGCATTTATATAAATTATTTTTGCCAAATTTTCTTTTATTGTTTGAGTTTTTAAATTATTATGTTTTATGTTGGGCAAATAATTTAATTTAAAGTTACTTTTGACCTACGAAGTAATTTTAAAATTTTCCCTGTGCAAGTGGCATACCGCCCACTAACTTAATGGGGGTGTCCAAATATATATTATATATCTTATATACTGTTTTCATAATTTTTTAATCTTTTCCTTTGCAAATCGCTATCTTTACATAAAGTGAGGAATTTTGTAAATGAAAATCAAGCATAATCATTCTTAAAATCTGTTTTATTCCCCAATGTAATATTATAAACTATTTTTTACTTTATTCAAGTCAAATATTTTCAATTTGTGTTTCATTAAATTTTAACCTGTCTCAATATTTCAAATTTTAATATTTTTTATATTTGTAATAGAATTTCTTCTATTACTTAAAAAAAAAAATTTTTTTTTTAAATGAATATCAAAAGATATATCTATTAACATGAAAAAACTGGTTATGTGATGTGGAAAAGACTGCAAATTAAAATAGGACTTTTTACAAGCACAGCAGTTCTTGGGTTTACACGACAATATTAATGGGCACTCCTAATGCAACACAATATTGCTGTTATCTATTATTCAAATTAATACTGAATTAATAATTCATAATTTTTTTAAGCAATCATTTTCTTTGTTGGAAAAATTTTGCATAACAGTTGCCGATTTAATATCGAAATGCTTAATAAAGTGCATTGTTTTATTTGTTTAAGTAGCATTCATATTTCATGAAATATATATTTGATCTGTATGTTTGTTAAAAATTTATAAATCCAGTTTTATTGTCTTGAAATAGTTATTTTCTTGATTTAAACTATTATGCTTTTTATGTTTAATGCATTTAATCTTAAGTAATTTATTGTTTAGTACTTTCCTAATGTACTTTTTGATTTTTTTTTTTCAGAAATTAACTTCTATTCTCAAGATCAAGCTGTTAATCAGAAGCATTTTAAATCATATCAATGTAAGCACTGTCCATATTCAACACTCAGACGTGACAACATGATAACTCATCAAGTTAAGCACACTGGTGCTTTGCCTTACAAGTGTAGAATATGTGGAAAACTATTTAAATACAAAACAAGTTTGAATTATCATAATAAAACTTCTCATGCTCATTACTTTTGAGAAAAATTTAGTGGATAAAAGTTATAATGGATGAAGATGCCAAATAAAAATCTTGTAGTTTTTCAGAGCGGAAGAAATAGTTGATGAGTAACCTCAGAATAAGTATCTTTTTCCAGTAAATTGAAATGACAGTTTACTTTGATTCATACAATTTAAATTAGTGTCAATGGTATTTATGAATTCAACCAGTTAGAAGCTTGCAAATAAGAAACTAAAGCACAGCATAATCTTTATTTCCTATTGTCATGGAATAAACTTGAAAGCTAATTTTCTGAAATTTATATCACTTATGTTCAATTGTCACTTAAAACTTTTATCAACTAAGCTTTTGATTTGAGTTCTCTATTTAACATGTTGTCTAGAAATGCTTGTGTTTTTATTTTCTTTGTTTTGTAAAATATTTTCTTCTCATTCTATCATTGTCATAATTACATTTATGATGTTTAAATTTGAAATTGCTTGACATTATTATTCAAGTACTGAATTTCATCTTTTAGAAATGTTTAGGATTTCTAGAAATATAAATTTTTTGTTATAATTTTTCTATTATTTGATTAAACTAATGAATGTAAACACTATAAACTTGTTCTGATTTTATTTGGAAGAAATTTCAGTAAATTCACATTTTGAGTACCTAGAAATTATTGCTCTATGTAAGTGGCAAATCTATGTATTAATTTTCATATTATTATTGAGTGTTGCACACTATTTCCTGTCCATGGCAAAAGCACTTTTTATTTTAATTTTATTATTAATGCCATAGTGCCTGCCATTTAAAAGTTATGACATGGCTCACAGCAATGTATGTAGGTTTGCTTATTTTAATCAAACAACTATGTTTTTAGTTGTTCATTCCATACAACTGTTCATTTTATTTAGGCAATACAATGGATTGATAGAAATCCTTAACTTCAATAGTACTCCATAAATTCAAGAGTACTGTTCTTGTCTAATACTTTATGAAAAACTTTAAAGGGGTTAAGTAGAAATATGCTTTAATTATTGATCTAGTTTAGAAAATTACATCTAAACTCAAATAAGTCAAATCTAGTTAAATTCTATTACAGTCATGTATAGTGCGGCTTTTAGGAGAACTCCTCCAGACACCCGTCTTGCGTCGTGGCGAGTACTATGGTTCATGGGTGCAAGTCTTCCGTCCCCAGGACGGATTTCCGTCTTTCGAAAGTGTCCGCGGACGGAAGTAAGACGGAAACAAGACTGACTCGAAGACGGAAAATTTTTTTTCTGTCCTTAAAAATATTTTTTAGGTCTACGTTATTGGTCTACTTTCTTTGTTGTTATTTTACAGGGATGAGACTTCCGCCGAAATCCGCTTTTTTCTCCCAATTTTTAAAATTTCCGACCATGTTCCAAANAACTTTAAAGGGGTTAAGTAGAAATATGCTTTAATTATTGAACTAGTTTAGAAAATTACATCTAAACTCAAATAAGTCAAATCTAGTTAAATTCTATTACAGTCATGTATAGTGCGGCTTTTAGGAGAACTCCTCCAGACACCCGTCTTGCGTCGTGGCGAGTACTATGGTTACGAGGAAAGATCACTTCAAATAGGGGTGTGGGGTGAATAGTTTTGTCTTAATCTTAGCATAGGTCGTAGTGAGTAAACCAATCAACACCTTCTTTCCTCCATTTCACCGCCATTAGAAATATGCTCTTGCTTGTTACCATAGCAGCAGACAGCCCCAGACTTTCAGTCCGAAGGAGTTCCCCTCAAAACCCCACTATATGTAAGTTTTATACTATCTATATTTAATTAAATAAATGTATTGGCAATACTTCATTTTAAAAAAAAAATTACAAAATTAACAAGCTTTTAATGGTCATAATATTTTTATTTATTTTTTTGTTCATGACTTTTTTTATGTAGTATGTTTTAAGGTTGAAGTAATTGTTTTATGTTTGTGAGATTGATATAAAATAGAGTGAACTTGAATGTTTTGCTGATCATATTACTACTGTTGATAAATGTATGTCAAATAAAAATCTATTTGTTTTAAATATATGTTTTTCTGTTTTATCCTTGTAAGTCTTGCTTTTTTAGTTTCTCCTCTTGTAAGATCATTTTAACCTGAACAGAAGTCCTGGCTTTTATTTTTTTAACTGTTAACTTTCTTGCAGCAAAAATCCAGTTTTTACTATATTATTTAATTTAAAAGTAGTACATAACAAAACAAAATTGAGTGCTATTTTGCTCATAGGCTCAATGCTTAGTATTCACTAAATTCTGTATCTTATGATTATGCTTGTCTTAACTAACCGAGTAGCACAAATGCAAACTCTGCGAACTATTTTATTAGAGAACAAAATATTTTTAAAATGTCATATTTTTTTACATTGAAAAATATTTTAACTAAGACTTCATGCTAGGGAATGGAAATATTGAACTATTAAAAAAAAAGTGTGTTTGTTTAAATTCCAGCTGGGCAAAAAATTAGCACACTGATGTATTTAAATCATTTTTTCCAGAACTATAGTTAACAGATTTTGCATCTCTGTTACTCAACTACACACATTAAGCTATAAAATTTTTAAAAATTGCTGCACCTTTTTTATTATTATTGACATTACATTTATAATTTTTTACCATGCATTTAGAAAAATGTTTTGAAATCGCTGATTCCAATTTTTTGTCTAATATTTGTACATTTTATTTTAAAAACATATCATGGAATGAAATATTTTAAAAAAAATTTCTCCACTCGAGCACTAGCATAAGCTATTTTACAAGTATATAAGCTTCCTTTTCAGAAGAAAATTTAAGGGTCTCAAGCTCACCACCAATAAGCTTTAAAGAAAATGCCTGTCATGAAGTGATTTGCTTATGAAATTCACTGCTTTTAAAATAGATAATTGATACAACATCATGTACTTAAGTACTGATTTCTACCATTAGTTTGACCAGCTGTCCTCTCCAAGTCAATCTAATGGTGATAAGCTGCACTTTTTCCAAAGTGACATTTTTACATCAAACTGTTCCTTAGTATTCATTTCAGAAAGATATTTAAGCTTCCATAATTTACACTTTATGTATAACAGTACAATACATAGAAATACTTGATCACGCAGTTGAAAGCTGTAATGTTTTTCGTCAAAAACATTTTCTTATACATGTATGAAATTATATTTGACTTATCATTGTGTTGCCTTAAGCCCTTTAATAACTTTTTTTTTCAATTTCATCTTTAATGAGTTCTAATAATAATAACTGTGAGTAGTATGATAATTTATTGTGTTTTTAATTCTCTTTTAGCTATTTTGTTCGTTAATGAAGCAGAACCGTCATGTTTAAGGAAAAAATTTAGGGTGCATAAGTGTCTACACTGTCCATATACGACTGTTCGGAGCAATGATATGCGAAAGCATCAAGTTAAACACACTGGTGCCTTACCTTACAGCTGTTCTCTTTGCGGAAAGTTCTTTCCATACAAAGCAAGCTTGCACAATCATGTTAAACATGTTCATTCATTATAATTATCAAGCCTACAACCTAAAAACGTTTTATAACTTTTATTTTTTTCAGCATTCTATAGTAGTTCCAAAATATTATACTTCTGTTAAAATTTGTCTTGATTCAAATAGCTCATCTGCGTATTAGTTATTTGAATATTAAAACAATATATCTGATAAGAATCCTCAGACCAGCAAAGTTGACTCAGCCTTTTATCCTTTAAGTGGATCCATAAAATGTGTACCAAGCATGCTTGAGGACTAAACAATGAGATTTCTGTGTTTAGGCTGACCCCACCCAACCAGATCATCTTCTCCTGCACCCCAGAGCCCTAGATCAAGGAAAACTGGGAATAAGCACCGTAGACCTTGACGCTTCACAGGCTGTCTTGCCACTGAGTTGAGTTTTTTATCTATGATAAAAAAAAAGTTTTATGTGGCAAAAATTATTCTACAATGTTGAATATTTTAAATAGAAATTTCTGTTCTTTCAAACTGCTCGACAAAATACTAGTGTTTTAACTGATTGAATGTTTGCATTTCTAAAATGCTTTATTTTACCTCCCTATTTTTCTTACTAAAATATGAGCTTCATCTTTTGTTAGAATGTTGTATATTGAAGGAGAAACTTCTAAATAAACTTGGTAAAATGCCTGGTCAGTTAAAAGACTAAAAAATTTACAATTATAGTTTTTGCACACTAAATATAGTTTTGTTTTAGCTATTGTTGAACTTGCAATTTGCATTCTGAATGGTTTTTGACGCGTTCAATTCTTGATATATTTTATATTTGGATGTATACTCATATTTACTCAATAAATTTGTAAGATCCTGCCTAAATCAAAATATTTCTGCTATTTATGTTAAGTTCTAAATAAGTTTAATGTGAAATTGCTTATAAGAACGATTAAAACATAGAAAAATAAAACCTTTAATGTCTAATTTTGAAATCATAAATAAAATTTAAAATAAAGCATCTTATTTATTTCATCGCTTCACTTCTCTTTCATGCATTGTTTTAGGTCCTGGTATCAGAAAGATAAGGTATGTATGTATTTTGATTTTTTGAGATTCGAACCCGATTTACCTCATTGGAACACAAATGCTCTTATTCCCTAGAGCCACCAGAGCTCATAGCCTCAAATGTGCAGAGTTTCCTTTCTAAACCTTTTGATTACTATACTTTTGGGACCTTAGCGAATTTAAGTTATGCCATTCACATTAACCCTTCAACCCACTCATTAGTTTTTCATTCGATATTGGATTTTATCGTGAATAAAAGTAATGTGATTAATTTTGACCATTTAATTTGTTTTTGGTATAAATTTACTTCTATGTTTATGTTTAAGGTTTATCGCAACCATATAATTCTTGATATATCCACTCGATATAATTTGTCATGTTTTTATGTTAATTAAATAAATTGTTATTTGTTCATACAATTCATTGCTTATCATAATTAACATTTTAATCATTTGTATTTATTGTACATTGGGACCTATAAAGAAAAAACGTTGTTGATTGAAGTTTGGTATCTATTGTTGAAGACGAATCAATTGTTGATGGAAAATAAATAATACTTGAAGAAGTACATTGATGAAGTTTAATAACCGTTAAAGAAAAGAATTATTATCCATTTTTTCATATTTCTCTCTCACAATGATGAGGAAAAACAATTATATTCAAGCCATTAATTAACTGATTTAATGCAGAGTCGGTTTGGATTAATAACAAAAGACTACAATTTTATTTCTTCTAATCAGCAGTTCCTTTCCAATAAAATTAATTTTAACAAAAAATGGGTTATTTAAACAAAAAATAATTTTGAAAATGGCTCGCAAACCCCACAAGACTCAACTGTCTAACGAGAAAACGAAAATGCATGAAACATGTAGGCGTTAAACTATTTTTCGTCAAAAAATATAATGGAATCCATGTATTGTCATTATTAATTGCCTTAATTTGTCACCGAAGCTTCTTTTCTTAGCCTTCTGCTTTCAAATGTGTTGAGAAAGAAAGTGGAAGAAATAATAACGAATTTTAATAAAATCAGAACATTTGCAACCGCGTAAATGTTTTTGTATCTTATGCTAATGTTTTAGTCAGATGTAGTGGGAAACTCTACAAATAGAATTTATTCTGAACTCGAGTCATGGTTATTGAATAAAAATTTTTCAGTTTATATTTATGCTTTTTATTTATTGTCAAAAATATTAAATAAATGTACAGAATGGTATTCTACTTTAAATTTTGATAAATATAATTTTTTTATTTATTCAAATTATGTTCTTTCTTTTAAAGTTTTGTTTTGAATTTAACAACTTCTTAATATGTTCTTTCTAGACAACTAACTAGTTTTATTGTATTCTAATTAAAGGTTCAGTCACATTTGTGCTGCGAGTTAAGAAATACTAGCTACATTTTTTAATGCATAGCATTATTTTATCAAATTACTCAAGTATTTTTCTAATTATAAGTAAATATTTTGGTGCTTATGTGCACTCAATATAAAAACCTCCCATTGTTATGTCTGTTTTTCTTTAGGTGAATGTTTTTCTTCATTATGTGGATCATTTTTTTTTTCAATTTTATTATTTATTTTTTTTTGTCATATCTTATATTTCTATTTTCACTTTTGACTTAGTAGTTTTGATACTTTATTTTAGCATTTGTTCATTACCTGGATCCTGATACCAATGCTAAGGTGAAGTTATATTTGTGCAAGAATTGTTCTTACAAGACGACAAAACGTTACAACATGCAGATTCATGAAGTTTCTCACAGCGGCGAAAGGCCTCATGTTTGTACTCTCTGTAATAGAAGCTTCATATACAAAAGCAATCTGAATAGCCATCTCAAGAAATCTCATGGATTTAGTTCCTTAAAATAACTACTTTTAACAAAATTATTCATCTTAATTAAAACAAATCACTATGCTCATTTCTTATTATTCTTATGGTTATTCTGCCTCTGTACAATTTAAAAATTTATATTTTTATTTAGCCTTCATTGTAATATATGCATCCCAATTTTTTTTTTTTTTTTTTTTTTTGAGAAAGATATTGANTTTTTTTTTTTTTTTTTGTACTGATTTTTCAACTTTTCTCAAATTTTATTTGGAAATCTTCATTGTTAAATATAACAGAAATATTAATTTGTATTGCATGCTTATGTCACTTTTGTAAACGAACAAATTGCGATTTTTTTTAATCTCCTATGTACACTATCTCACAATTCATTAATATGGAGAAATCTAGTTTTGTATACATAAAATACTGCATAATGTAATGTTAGTTTCTATGTGTAAAACTATGAACAAAACCAGCTTAATGCTTCAACTAACTTTCATACCAGGATTTGCAGGATGGGCCACTGCCCAGGGCTGCCAAAAATTCTGCACTGATTAATAGTTCTATTAAAAGTTTTTCTATACATTTGCTATATATTGGATATATTTTTACTGTTCTTTGGCCCCAAACGAGTAATAAATTATGTATCCAAATGTGCCTAATTTTATTTCAGTTCCTGTTTTTTTTATATCAAGAGTGTAATTTTTAATGACGACATGGAACTTTTTGTCATAGAAATTATTTGTGTTCAAAATTTCAAATATTGACGATTTGTTAGTGTGTAGAGGGCAATACCTGAGAACTGTTACAGAAAATATGAAGAAAAATAAAAAGCAGGGTTGTCATATATTTTTTTTTAAATCATAGATTTATCTAAAAATAATTATTTGTACAATACTGCATTGTCTAATGTATTATACTTAAGGCTGCGATAAGAAACCATTGATATCTAATTTTTTATTGATAATAAATGTTTTATTCATAGAATTAAGGAATAAATTAAGAAACAAAAAAAAAAATTTTTATTTAGGAGCTCAAATGTAGATAAAAATGTGTCTTTTAATTTGTAATTTTTCATTATTCATTTCATACCATTTTCATAATTTAATGTGCAATATCTGATAGAAATAAAAATTGAAAAACCTAATGTTTAATGTATACTTTGTTAAAGAAAACGTGATTTTCGTTAACCATGAATAAATGCCTCCATGTTTCTCCAAGGGCTGCTAAAACCCTAAGCACACCCCTGTACAATTTATTTTTCTTATACGACTGAAATGGTTCTGTGTTTGCTTGTAATAAAACTATAAATAAAAGATGTTAATTTTCACTTTAGAGCTTTTTTTTCTCATCCAATCTAGCTTTGTAACAAACCAATACCCTGTGGTGCCACCTATGTCCCCACCACCGAGACTCAGTTCAAGTTCGGATATGAAACCTTAAACATGACTTTTCCCCTTTCCCCGAGTTTTCTTAAAATATTAATTCTTTTTACTTTTGTTTAAATGTAATTTATGTTTGTATCTGTGGTTATTAATTAAATTTCTTTATTAAGTGTACTTTTAGTCACTTTTGTCCTAATTTACAGTTAATTTGAGCTAGCCGATATTCCTTCACACTACAGCTTTTGTTTTTATTTCTCACAAATTCGTAAAAGAAAAAGTGTGAAAAATTTTGTAAAGTTTCTTTATTAAATCATGTTTAAAAAATAACATGTGAAATTCTACAAAAACAATTTGAAAATTTCGAATTGTGTTATTTTATACCATGAATATTTCATCTATTATTTCTTTTATGGCCTGTGCTATCCTTCTAAATTTTATTCTTTCAAATAAAAGATAAATATTATTTTCTATATGCTTAAATTCTATCTAATGTGACCAGATTTTTCAAACTAAAAATCAAGACATATCACTAAGAGGGAGAGGTAATGACAATTTTTTTTCGGCATTTCGATATATAATAAAATCAAAGAATTTTGGATTTCATGTGAGAAAAATTTTTTTCATGAGGTGCCAATCTTCCTTCTACTATTTATTACAATTAATATTAATTAATAATTACAATTACTAATGCATTGCAATTGTTTTTAAATTTCGAAATAGCAGTATAAAACAAAGTAGTAATATATAGAAATATCTAGTTTAATTGGAAGTACTAATGAAAAGCTTAAGTTAAAAAAATAACTTAATGTTGTTAAATACAGAATTTTCCAACGTAAAATTCTCAACAAATTTTAAAAACAAGTTTCATTATGCATTTATAGGTATCAATCAATCATACTTGCTTTTTGAAGCAATTTTTAGTAAAACAATTTTATTGTCTCTCAAACAATCAAATTTCCTGCCTGAATATGAAAAATTGATCTTAGTTAGTAATAAAGATTTTAAAGCCTCTATTGACAGCTGAGTTTTTTTATATAAAACCTAATTAATTTATACTTTTCTTGTTTGGTGGAACTTAAACGTAAAAATATATCTCGGGCAGGACTTTAATTGAAAATCTAAACATTTGACAAGCAGAACAAAGGGCAGGATGACTGGTCACTTTAATTATATCTATAGCTTAATTGTTATTTAATTTGTTTTACACTCTTTGAATTAAATTCACTTTTTTTCTATATTTTATTAATACTAACCATGCATTATTTTAATACTTATTCTTTTTTCTAGAGTTTGCTATTCACTGTTCATATGAGCACTTTGAAAGAATTCCAAATGGCCTGTTTTGTTGCAAATATTGCTCCTATGTCACTCCCAATAGGGGCCACATGAATTATCATCAAGTGAAACATTCTGGTGCAAGAGACTTCCAATGTAGCATGTGTAAAAAATTCTTTGCTCAAAAGTCCAACTTGAAACAGCATCTACGCCGTATTCATGGCACAGAAAAGGAATCTTTTGCTGTGAATGTGTGATATGGTTTTTAGAAGAAAGTTAAGCCATGATTACTAACTCATTTGTTTTCTTAAACTGACGGAATGTTAATTTATCTTATTATAATTTGTCATCAATTATTTGGTGTAATATCAATGCCTGTCACAAATAAATTTTGGAGATTATTAAATAGTCTCTTTTAAATATTGCTGCACTGCATACCTTCTGGTATAGTAAATTATTCTAAAAAATCAATTTTACTGATATCAATTCACAATTGAGTGTAGAGTTTCATTCCAGTGTGTTTTGTGCTCTACTCTTTTTTATTAGAGACTAACACGAATAAAATATTTTTCTTAAAGAAAAGATTATTCTTGCCCATGACCCAAAATTATTTCAATATTCAGTAGTGCTACAAAATAGGCCAATAGTTATTTTTATAAACATTTAGTTAAATAAAGTTAAAACAACTTGGAAAAAACACAAAGAATGTCTCACAAATGACTTCTCTAATGTCTTTCACGAATGTTTGTGTTATCTGAATGCTGTGTCTCTAATTGTCTTGTCTCTAATACATTTCTCTAATGTGTGTTGTTTTTAATGTCTGTATACTAGTGTATGTATTTCCTCTTATGTGACTTTATTTGCTCTTTTTTTCATATTGTTCTAATTATATTATTTACAAAACCAAACTAACCAATGTTTATTTAAAACTATTCAGATATTTAAGAAAATACCAAGTGTTGAATCTCTTCTTTAAACAGTTTAAAAACAAATAATCTTGTGGTTATTATATTTTCCAGTTAAATTCTTCTCATCAATTATACAAAATTTAAAAAATATGTATATTAAATCTGATGAGATTATGAAATTGTTTCCCTTGGTAAGGTTTATGCTTTCTGAATGGAGGTCTGTAACTATTAAAAGGAACTATTAAATATAACATCTTTTAATCACATTTATGTTGTCAAATTTTTAAAATTTTAATATTTTTTTTATTCTTAGCTGTTGTCAAAACATTATGAATATCCTGTCATTATTTTGTACTGTTGTCAACTGTTACTTTTTCATATAACTTTCTATTTACATTAAACATAATAATTATATAACTAAATGATTCAGCTATCATTTCATACAGAATTTCAGTAAAGGCTTACTTATATGTTAAAATTGTGCTTGTAGAGAGTAGAATGTTTAAAAAATGGGTGTAATTGAGCACTGTAAACATTGATCTGTTAGTACTTGCTGCTTTTTTATTTATTTTTAAATGAAAATTGTTAAAATGAAAGTTTTGATAAGTTACTTTCTAGTATTTTCTTTTAAGTTTCAGCGAGGACAATGCAAATTACACATTCTTTTGATAATGTTGCATTTTCAGTTCAGAACAAAAGCATTTTTTTGCAATGTTTTTGAGAAATAATAATAAATGCTTTATTTTTTATTCATTTATTTGAATTCAGTATATGCACTGTTAAGAACATGTATTTTGATATTCAAAAAGTACACTTTTGCAGTATTTAAAACATGCTGTTACAATGTGCAGTGGAACCTTGGAATGGAGACAACTGTCGACCAAGGAGAGGTTATAAAAATAAGAATGATAATTGAGAAACCAAATGTTATAGAGGATTTTTAAGGTTTAATAGTTATCATTTTTGGAGTTATTATTTTTGCAATGATAACAATGCTTTAGTTCTTCAATTTCAAATAAAAATGTTTTGATGAATTTATTTAAACTATTGTTGAAAACTTTATGCATGGAATATTAATGAATGATTTTGAAATATGATTCATAGTTTGAAATACTTTCCTTTGATTCTTGTTTCATGGACTGAGGCAAAAACCTACTTATTAGACTTATGGATTCAATCGGCTGTTTTTAAAATAAAGGTAGTTGTTGCAATGCAAAATACTATCATGCACTGACTATAATGCATTTTATCATTAGACAAAAGCCTTAAAGAAGTTTTGCAATTTTCTTCTTTCCCTAAAAGAAAATTGGCCCATTCTTATATTTTGTCCATGAAAAACACCCAAACTTGTGTTTGAAAAATTACTCACAAAAAATACATTATAAATATGTTAAACATCTGAAGAGATTTTGAAATGCAAATTATTGTCCGTGTCCAATTAAAACCCTAAGAAGGGAATTCATAGAATACTTTCTTGGTAGTTAGAAAAATCATCTGTGCGGTGAGGTTTCACTTTATGTAATTGCAAAAAAATATGTTTTAATTTTACATAAATTTAGATTCTGATGCTTTTTGACATTTTGACATATCAAAATTTTACAACTTTTTCAATTAAATTGATCTTAGGCAGGATTTTGAAGTTAATTTCACATCATCTAATAATGTGTTTTTTTTTCTACATATAATATACCAATGTACATTAAATAATTCAGTCAAGCAGATTGTTTCCTTTCTGAAAAAGCGAATAATGTAATTTGTTGAAAAAATAATTATTTCAGATGCTTTCTGTTCTGCTCATAAGTTTGTTGACTCTAAAAAGTGTAGGGTGAAATTTCTTTCCCATTGCAAAATTATAGCCTTTGTCTTAAATTTTCAACAATAACAAACTATTTTAAACTTTAGAAATTTTTCTAAATTATCTTTTATTTATTATTACCGTAAAAGTATGAATTTTTATAATAAATTTTTTAGAATTATTTAAAGGTTACATAGTTTTAAACACATAATTCTTCATCTTTATGTACTAAAATGCTTTTTTAATCATAATTCAGAGATACCACCTGTTCTTTGTTGCATTATTCGAGAAAGGGCTTTTTAAATCAAAGAATTTAATAAAGTTTATTCTTTTTACATTGAATTGTTTTTTTGTTTGTTTTTTAAGTAAGCAAAAATTGAAAAAAAAAAAAGAGGAATCTGTGATTTTTAGAATAAGAGTAGTTAGAATTTCTTAATATTATTCAATCTTAGTCTACACTACATTGTCAAATTCTTTAAAAAATGCACATATTATTTTCATATTTTTAAATGTTTTTTTTTTATATATATTGAATACAGAAATAATTTGTATTAATATAATTATTTATATTTTCTTTCTCCAGTGGTGTCATTCTATGCAGTAAGAAGAGTCTTCGAATCCAAGACAGTAACAGTGTACAGTTGTAAACACTGTACTTATTCCACTCGGAGACGCAATGACATGGCAAAACATCAAATAAAGCATACTCGCAAACCTTGAATGCATTATTATACCTTCTTTAAATCTGCTTCCTTTGTTAGAATAAATGCTGAAATCTTGTTCTAGTTTTCTTAGTTTCAATTTGATATTATTTTTTTCTATGCATTTACATCTCAAGTAAAACTTAAATTGTTTTTTAATGTTATTTGTTTATTTTTTCCTGCTTAATGTACTGCGTTTTTATTAATGTGTTCTTAATTTTTGAAGAGATTTAATATTCAGATTCTAACTTTTAGTTGTATTCTTCTACTATCAAAATTTTTAAAAGTATTTTGTGTGTTAAATGTTTTTATAATCACAACTGAATATAATTTGTAATAACAATGTGGCAAGCACAAGTGACAAACAGTTATTTCACCGCTATAAGCAACTACTATTAGTGTTACAATCATTATATAACAGGATACTCCTATAATTTGTGTGAAATAGTTATTCACACTAAAATTTAATATATTGCTGAACTATAAGTGTGTAAAAAAGTTTAAAACCTAAACAAGAGTTTGAAGCCTATTTGTGACATTTTAATGCAATGGTTCCCAACCTCTTTTAGCTATTGCCCCCTCTAGATGTTGATTACACCTATTGCACTTCAATCTTTTTTTCTTTTCTTTTTTTTCATCAAAAAAAACATGTTTTGCTGTTATAAGCCTCAATAATACTGAAGTGAAAAAAATAATTAAAATGTAATTTTGTTAGTTTTTTTTTTTTTTTTTTCAAAAAAAAAAATATTTGGGGGATAATGAGTAAAACCGGAATATATATATTTTTTTTAAAAAAATAAAAAGTGTTGAACATTAAAATTTGAAAACTCTATTGTTCACCTTTATATTGACTTGTGCTTTCAGTTAAAGCATGAATGTTCCTCAGAGGTTTGCTTTCAAGCAAATATTCGACTTATTTCTTTGTTCTGAGAGGATCTGGAAGACTGATCTTTGTCCAGCCCAAAATATGGTGAAAAAGTTCAAAGATTTAATATTTTATTTGTTTACTTTATTTATTTATTTTTTTTAATTCTTCGTCTGAACGATTGGTTTTGTATACACATTCAATTTCAATATTTGCTAGCTTTTTATCACTGTTTTCTTTTTAATACTCATCGCCGCCTGAGAGTTATCACCCCATTGAGGGAGAAATCGTCCCTAGTTTGGGAACCACTGCTTTAATACATTACATCATTTGCGCTGTTCATCTCACATGTGATTGTATTTGACTATTATAAATAATTACAAAAAGTGCTTAAATAATGATCCTGCATAAAGTTGGCTTATCTTAGTATGAAATAGATTAACGATAATTGTGAGGGCGCTGTTCATCTCATCATCTCACATGTGATTGTATTTGACTATTATAAATAATTACAAAAAGTGCTTAAATAATGATCCTGCATAAAGTTGGCTTATCTTAGTATGAAATAGATTAACGATAATTGTGAGGGCATGACATCTATTCATCAAGCTGTCTGTAAATTACATTAACATTATGAAAAGTGTTAATTTGATGCACACGATGATTATATTCTCCAAAGAAAGGTTATACAATTTCCTGCAGAAGATTAAACGGTGGTTAAAAATGGCACGCCTTTTAAAATACTTTCCAAGATACTGACCGAAAATTTTTCTTTATTGTCCTATAATCCTCGAAGGAAAACTCTATTTAATAAAAGCCAATTTTTTTTGGTAGTCTCAATCTTGTGCACATGACTTTTATATCTGTAAATGATATCCTGAACATAAATAGTTCTATACTGAGTTTTCTTCCTCAGGTGAAAACTGATCACACGAACTCTCTATGACATTTATCTTTTGTTTAATTTATTTTTTTCCATTTTTTTTTTGGGGGGGGGGTTACCTTAAACAATCTATGGTTTGTGAAAAGGAGCACATAATGTTTTTGGTGTTGCTTATTTTAAATTAGGATGAAAGAAATAAGAATTATTTTGTTCATGTGTGTTGATAATATGTAAACCTGATGATTAAAATAAATACGAAAAGATGAAGAATTTTGCTTTGATGAATCTTTAATTTCATAATTCTGTGTTTTAAATTTTTCTATAACAATGCAGCTGCTATGGTGTTTTTTACCATCCACATGGCCATTACCTTTCAGCTATCTTTTTTTTTTTTTTATGGCACCCTGCATGTTGAAACCTGTCATTCTGGTTCATTTGTACCAGCCTAAATGAAGTTAAAATAAAAAATGCAATAATGATAAGGTATTTTATTTTAAGGAATCCTTTATTTATCATTTAATCATTTTTAAAAGTTTCCTGAACCATGCAAATGTTATAATTTTTTTATATATTTTGATAATTTAATTTTTGATAATCTATAATAATTTTTATGATAATAATGATGTTATAATGTTTTTCATTCCCTTTCTTTCAGTTGTTTCATTTTGTATTNTTTTTTTTTTTTTTTTTTTTTTTTTTTTTTGTATTTGTCATGAATAATATATCTTTTCTTTTTATTTTAGTATTCTTTGAGTGTAATGATGGACTCTCTTCGGGAATTGAAAAGACAAAAGGGAGAAAGAAGCTTCATTTTTGTCAATTTTGTAATTATTCTACAAAAAATCATTGCAACCTACAATCTCATATGAGAACTCACACGGGAGAAAAGCCCTTCGTTTGCTGCATTTGCCAGAAGACCTTCTCTGCTCGGTACAACATGATCCGGCACATTTCACTAAAACATGATCCCAAAAAACAGCTAAAATAGTTAAATGATTGTTCATTTCCAAACTATTTGTAATAGTTTTAGATAAATAATTATCTGGAAGTTATCAATAAAATACCATCAATTGTTTTTTTTTTTTTTAATTTAGCTCAAATTTATTTAATTTTAGTAACTAATATTATGTATGTATATAGCACTTAATATTATATTGTGTTATCTTTGCTGTATGAATTGGGCAAAACTAGCATTGTTTTCAGTTGTGTAGTTTCATTTACTTATGACTTCAAAAAAAAAAAAAATGATAGAAACCTTTAAATTGTTTTTGCAAGAGCAATAATGAAAAAAATAAGGCACATTACTTTCAAAAGTCTTGTGATTTATTATTACATAGTAGTGATTAAAGTCGATTATGAAAATAATAATGTCTTGTTTTTTGTTTTTAGACTGACAAAAACAAACTTACTTTCTCCTTTTCAATCCACTTTAAAGCGTTTTCTAATTTCATTATTTTCCATTTTTTGATTATCAATCTGTTCGTTTGTGTTTGGCAATGTCAAAATTTTATTTGGCAATATTTTCTTCTTAGTGATAGAATCAGGATAGTTTCTTTTTTTTTTCTCGGGTTTCTGAGAAACAATTATAATTTGTATTGTTATTAGGTACACAGTTCCAGAAAATTCATCAGTCAAACCATTTGGAATTTCAATTTATATTCTGTAAAAAAAAATTTGCATTTAGCAATCTAGAAACCATTGGAACTTACTACATTATCCAATTAAAATTTAGGGCCGGTATAGCCTGGTTGGTAGGAGGTTGGACTCTTGTTCGTGGCTAGGGAGTTTGAATCCAGCTGGGCCAAAGAATCCAAGTGTATTAAATGGTGACTGGTGCACGTTAAATCTATCTGGATCACTAAGTCCCCATAACAAATCAATGTCTCTGGGGGTACTGAATGGGTCCGCCTTGTAAAACAGGCTGACGTGTGTGAGTGGCTGAAGTATTCTTGGCCATAGATGGCACCACTGAAAAGCAAAAAACGCACCCTCTACCTTAAATTAGATTGGTTTCCCAAGCAGGCTTGCTTTCATGGTAAGTAGACAATAAAAACAACGGCAAAATTTCATTTCTTTAGCTAGTAGAAATTTCTATTGATGATACCTATTTAGCAATATGACGATGAATTCTACTTGCTTCCATTTCTTCTACCAATTTTGAATTCCTCTATGTTAATGAAACTATTTTTATTTTTCAGCTATTGATTCTCTATCTTGGAAAGGGAGAGCTCTGAAGAAACCTATTCAATCAAAACATCGTTCTGTCTATGCATGTAGTGCCTGCTCATATGTGTCCAAGAATATGACACATCTTCAAGATCATCTTAGAACTCATACTGGAGAACGTCCTTATTGCTGTCCTGTTTGTAATAAAACATTTGCAGTGAAAAGTAATATGAATAGACATTTTGTTACACGGCATTCTAATTTTTTCTTGAAAAGCAGTGATTAAATCAGAGAATTTAGAATTTATATATTACCTACTTACTGACTTGTTCTCTTTTATGCCTGGTGACACATAAGGCTCTTATCTTCTTGTGTCAGCTCACTCAGTATTTTTCACAAGATCCCGCCTGTCTTCTTCCACCTTTCTTCTCCATGTTAAAATGAGTCTGCCTCTTTTTTGTTTGCCTTCTAGTGCCCATGGCCCCATTTCCATCTTTTTCTTAAGTTGTAAAGTTATGAATTTGTAATGGTCTCAGGCCAGGATATTTTTAGAATATTACTCAACCATCTGTTTTGCCAACTATATTTAGTTTTGTCAGTTTTAGTCTTTAACGTTAAATTATTTGATCTCCAAACTTTTAAAAGGTTTTTTTAAGCAAAATTGTGCTTCTCTCCTATTTCTGCATCTGTTCCCCCCTTCAGTTGTTGTTCCAACAGTTGTTGAGTTAATTGATAGATTATTGTTTTTCTATTACTACCAGGTCTATGTTTTGGTACTTTTCGACTAAGCTGATTCTTGTACTTCTCCTTTATAAAAAGTTTCAGAAAGTAGAATCTTTTGGAACAGAAAAAAAAAGGTTACGGGCTCAACTAATTATAAACTCTTACACCTAGCTAACCAAAACGTGCCAAATAAAGACTGCATACCAAATATTAAAATAAATAAAATATTTCAAGGGAAACATTTTTTTTTCTCCATTCTTGCTAAAATGGTAAAGCAAAATTGCCGAGGATAAAAAGAAAAATCACCTCTAATTGAAAGAAAGATATCAATTAAAGAAACAAAAATCTCATCTGGAGCTGTATGTTAATTGACAAAACAAGCATCAACCTTTTCGTGATTGCTACTTGCAGAATTCTTCATGTAATCGCCGAAAGGAATTTATCGACAATTAAAATTCCAACCACTTCTCGATCAATAGACTTCCTGTGCAATACATTTTGAGTGTTCAAAATTAAACTGGAGCTCGATTCTGGATGTGAATACTATACTCTGTTGTAAGTTAAGAAAAAACCATTATCCTTTTGAAGTGAGCCTGTTTACATGTAATGGACGAACATATAACAACATCGCCAACTCATGAAACGACATAGCACAGCCCTCCTTTTGCTTGCTTTCTTAAATCATGAGAAATGTGGAAAATAAAACTTATTGAATAAAAAGAATTGTATTGTTAATAAGAATTAATAAAAAGGATATATCTAAAAATCGTAACAAGTATACGTCTTTCTTTTCGCATTCATAATAAATCATACCGATATAAATTATGTGTTACGATGTTCCTAGCCCGTAGGGCTATCTACACCTTCATCTAAGATAGTATGGAGAATAAGGGAAGAGAGGGGGTCAGAGTGGTTACGCAAGCGTATACGTGTAAAATAAATTTGTGATTAATCAATTCATTGTGCATGACAGTGCACAGTCTAAAATGGTTAGGATACAAGAGCATAAAGCAGTTACATAACACTTCTAGAGATATATATACAGCGTGAGGCGATCGTGTGAGAAAAGAGCAAAGGCCCTTTTTAGGGCCATTACACTTTCTTCGTAATACTGGAGTATAATTACTCGGCATGAATAAATTAGATATGTATAAGTGAATACGAAATCTAGGTTAAAATATATAATGTGATAATAATAAGCATTGGAAATATTTACAGCGGAGTTCGAGTATGCGAGGTAGAGCGATAGGCCTTTTTAGGGGCCAAGCGGTGATACGCGGCTAATTTGAACATAATAATAGCATGCAGAGGAAATGCATGAGATAACGAAATCGTAGTCTGGGTTACAGATATAATGGCGAATGATAAAAACAATAATAAAGATCAATATGTACAAAGTATATTACATATGTACAAACATATTGTACGTATGTACAAACGTATTGTACATATGTACAAAGGGGGTCGATCGGAAGCGAGCGGACGGGGTGAGAAAATGCCCTTTTTAGGGCCTGGGAGCGTCGAGTCTATCGAAGGATGCTGAGGAGCGGTCGCATCTCTAGAATCCCTTCATCTTTCCCTCGCCTCCTCCCCCCCCCGAAGGGCTTCATTGGTGCAGATTGATGCAGTTCATTTTGAGAGCGCTCGCATTTGATTTATTAATTAAAATATTTAGAGAGAATGCCATCGCTAATGAAGAAGGCAGTGGCAGGGCTGAATTTGGCATTATCGTTAATGATCTCAAAGTCAAATGAATTTTTAAAGTTGCACATGGTGCAATTTGTAGCTTCTTTGTAAAATGATGCGTTCAATCTATTTATGTAGTTGTCCAATGGATCTATTTTTAGGTCCTGGTGGATAGTTTTATTGCTGATATAGCAGGGTGCACCAGTGATATACCTAAGGGTTTTGTTTTGTACTGAGTTTAATTTCTTGATTTGGGTTTTTGTGAGAGTGCTCCATGCAGGGGAGGCGCATGTTAGTATGGGTCTAATACACATAAGGTATATGGCTCTTTTAGTCCTTAATGCCATTTTTGAGTCTTGCGATAGCATGGGTCTTAGGGCGAGGTATGCCGCTTTTGTCATAATATTGTTAATGTGGAGATTCCAGTTTAATGTATTGGACAGTGTTACTCCTAGGTATTTCGCACTGTTGGTGATAGGGATATTTTCGTTGAATAGTTTAATCATGTTATAGTTACAGTCTTTCTTTTTATATCTTCCTTTATTGATGAGGAGATTTGATTTAGATGGGTTTATCCTCGTCTTCCAGGTCATGCACCATGTTTAGGCTAGTTTGTATTTTTCGAACTGCTACTTTTGTGCTTAATGATTTGGTAAGTATTGTCGTCGGCATAAAATGCAGTTTGCATGTTTATATCGTCTCTGATAACAGGGAAATCTGACGTGTAGATGAGGAAGAGCACTGGTTCTAGATAATAAATCATTCTAAAGTATAATAAATATTGTTTCTTGCAGACGGTTTTCTACAGCGAAACAAAAGAAAAAAATATATATATTTATCTCGCATTTGATTTGTTAAGGGAATACAGCATAAGACATGTCATTTTTAGCGGTCCAATCAAATCCAATGCTCTCTCAATTCATATTGTTTCTTTTTCATGAACTAATGTTCTTATTTATCGAAATACGTCGCCTAATCTAGGATTCCAGTAAGACTACGAAACTGTAACCCTTTTTTTAATAATTTTATGATATATATCGTAAAAGATAGCATGAATTAAATTTCTGTTCGATGTGTTTACTTTTAAAAGCTTTTATATTGTTTTGAAGGCATATTCAAATAATTTGTGATAACTAAATAAAATTGAACTATATGCAGTCATGGGTGATTACTTAAATCCTATGTCGTAATGGTATTTTCTTAATTGTTACAATTATTAATATATAGTGCATAATAATTAAGAATAGTTACAATTATTTTTTGACAAATCAAGCCGAGGTTTCATCGCCAATGGGATATAAATAAAGATTATGAAAACTACGTTTTTCAATTCATTAAATAATTTTCTTTTTGGCAGACCTAAACTAAAATACGTTAGGTGCATTATTTCATAATTACCTTCAATTACTACCGTTTCATCTTTTCTAAGTACTGAAACTTAGTTTTAGGTTTTTCCTATAAGAGTATTAATATGTCTTCGTTTTTTTTTAAATTAATTTTTTTGTGCATGAGAAACGTAGATCTAAAATTCAAAGAACAATAAATAAAAAAAACATTGATTTTATTTTTTTTATATCTAGTCTTTCAACTTATTTTTTACCCTAAATGTTTTGTTAATACTTGAAAAAAAGCATTAAAATTTTATTTCGGCAAGTTTTATTGCATTTTTCCTTCTAAATTTCAAAAATTATGAGAGTATGGACCTCTTAAATCATAACAAAAAATGTGTTGAATAAGGTTATAACCAAGGTTAGGATGCTGATGACTTAATTCTTGAAGAACGCCCCTAAAAATCCAAAAAAGAAAGAATCTTGAAAAATGGCCTTAAATAAGCGTCCTTTAACTTTTTGGTGCCATGTTTTATATAAACAATTTTTTTTTTTAAAAATCTAATTCTTTACCTTTATTTATAAATTTAAAAAATAAGTAAAGTAGTAATGAAAATAATTATGTAATATAAAACAATATGTAAGTAAATACCTAATAGATAAATAAGAATTTATGATTCTTTATAGAATTAATAAGTCTTTAAGATAGAATCTTCAAGAACATCAGAATTGCATTGTATTATCAAATTTTTTATGATATTCTTAAAATCGAAAGAACATCTTTTGTCCAAAAGCAAATTCTTATATCTTAAAAACTCCATTCAACACCAACATCTGTTATTTGAAGCATTTATGCATCTTGCATTTTAAATATATTTAAAATGCAGGAGGCAATCCAAATTTGCAGTAATTTGTAAAATAAAAACTAAGATTTACTCGTAAAATGCTCTTAAAATAATAAATATCAATCAAAATTGATTAAAAATAGACCAAGTCAATTATAAAAAATACCCTATTAGGGAAAAAACAATCACATATGCCAAAAAAAGAAAATGCATTTTTCATTAGCTTCCTACCCCTAGTAGTAACTTTGTAAAACGTTGATATTCAGAGATGTTAATTTAGGGCCAAAGCAGTTTTTGATAATGGCAGCCGTAAGAATTTTATTTCGAAG
The DNA here is from genome assembly GCF_043381705.1 of Parasteatoda tepidariorum. Classification (NCBI taxonomy): domain Eukaryota; kingdom Metazoa; phylum Arthropoda; class Arachnida; order Araneae; family Theridiidae; genus Parasteatoda; species Parasteatoda tepidariorum. The sequence goes on along the minus strand of NC_092207.1, from coordinate 74,155,342 downwards.
GAATTTTTCGTTTTTTTTTTTTTTTGTCTTTAATTTTTAATTAAGAAATAATTTTTTAATAACATCATAATTAGGTAGGTATAATTTTTAAAAATCAAAGTCTTTGAATCAAGTTTTTTTTTCTTATTATGAATTAAAAAAAAGGGGGTATAATACTCTGGCTTATTAGTCATTTTAGAACATTTGCTGAGGTAGCTATCGATGTATTTTAATATGTTTTTAAGTTATTCATTATTCAAAATATCAATTTAGCGTCAGAAATGATTGAATTTAAAATCCATGCTATTAAACCCGAATGTGGCTGTACTGTATCAATTTTGAGATAAAACCTTCTTAAGGAGCCATGGGAACTCAGGAAATAGAGCGTTCGCCCTCCAACGAGGTGAACTGGTTTCGAAATCAGCGATTAATGTCTATTTAATAAGTATGATGTTAATTGTAGTTATTTTTATTGATATAAAACATTTTAATTTATCTTTTCAAATTTTGAAATATGTAAAAAAATTATCTAAACAGTGATATCCAATGAAAATTCAGGACAACAGTTAAAATATTATGTTTCATATAACAATCAAAATATTATTATGAATTCTGGAAAATGACACTGAGAATCACAGAATTTTAACAAACATTCTAATAACGTAACAAATGCAATGAAAAAATTTTCGAAAGTATTTTTGTCATAAGATACTAAAAATTATAAGCAAAATCTAAAAAGCACCAGCAGCATATGCTGCTTTATCTACTTTATCTTTCTTTGCTGCTCGGTTTTTTTGGGATACAGCAATTTTTTTGAGCTTTCCTTCTTTGATTCTGACTGCAAAATTTGCAAGGCACTTGCAACAACAAATCTCTGTGCCCATAAATAAATAACTTGCTTCAGGAGTTGCCAGGATTTTGTGAACAAGACGTAATAATCAAAGAAAGAGGCACTACTAGTAGAATATATTATAATAAAAGTTACTTTCGAACTGAAATAATATCTTCTTACACAGCAAAAGAGGAATCATTTGAGAGGTCGGGGGCCGTGGCACCTCCAAAAAAGCTTATAACTCGAAGAAAAATTACCAAATTTGAAAAATTCTTTTTGCATATAATAAAGTACCCCTAAAAGTATCAAAAACAGAAATTCGATTTTTTTTTTTATATAGATTTTCATTGATTTTGGTATCCACTGTAGCCTTAAGGAGCCATGGGAACACATGAAATAGAGCGTTTGCCTTCCAACGAGGTGAACTGGTTTCGAAATCGGTGATAATTGGTCGATAGAAATTCCGCTCGCACCGACCACAGTGCTGACGTAAAATATACCCAGTGGTAAACGGATCATAGGTTAAAGTTCCCTTGCCATCAAGCTAACCTTGGGAGATTTTCCTCTCTATTTTACACACGTGCGAGTTAGTTTCGTCAAAAACTCCTCGACAAAAGCAAATTTCTCTCAATACTTGATCCAAGAATTCCCTTCTCTTCTGGATTGGATTCAAAATTGGATCGGTTGTTCAACAACTGTTATAAAATGAAATAAGATACCTACTCAAGGTAACAAAATTAGAATGAAAAAGAAATTACGTATGATGCAAATCAAACAAAGAAAATGGTGAAATAATCATGAAGGAACCAGGTGAGACAGTAAGAGACACGGATTATTTATTACCATAGAATAGAATTTACTGAGGAATCTATACCAGAAATATTGATCGATTCAAATAACTGAAGATCGCCAATTTGTGAAAGGGTTTCTTTCTAATTTATGCAACAAACAAGGCAGAAATTACAGTACAGATTTGTTGAGCAACTGAAATAGTTCTTTCATTTTTTTTATGCATGGTCTCTGATTTTTTTTTCTTCTAACGTGTAAAGGAAAGTTAATTTGAGAAAAGAGGAATGATTTTTCAATAGTAATAACAAGTTAAGACTATTTCCATAACTGATCTGATACATGGTTAGCATATTGAAGTTGCAAGTTCTGNTGCCATACAAATCTCTATGGTAACCATAGGCGTATGGCACATTGCCATACAAATTTCTATGGTAGCCATAGGTTGCCATAGATTACCATAGGCTTCTCTATGGTAAATTTTCCTAAGGGAAGTTCTGGCGATGATGTGAACCGCGTGGAAAACTGTTCTGGAGAAAGCCAAGTTCCACGCCGGGGTGTTCCAAAGATGATCATGCAAAGTACAGAATAGTCAGACTATTTTTGAATTGTTCCATTTGAACTTGGATATATATATATTTATTTTTTTTATTTCACCAGGGAACTAGACCCACCCAATTCAAACTAAAGGAATAAAAATGATTTATTTTCTCTCTTTAAGGTGCCAAAAATATATCAGGTATAGTTTTCAAAAGATGACTTTTTTTTTCCTCAATATTCCCCTACATATCTAATTAATTGACGAGTCTTAAATATTTTTTTAAGTTGAAGATCTTTCCATTTTTTTTTTTTACCAATTCAACATCTTTCAATTTTGTTCGAAACTTTTGTAATCAAACTTGATTATAATGTATAAATAAAGTTTTAATATTATGATTGAATTCTATTATACTTTTAGAATTTATTTATAACCTTTTTTTCTACAAATTCAACTTATACAGAATATTTTATAATTCCTGCCACTAATGTTCATTTTATTGACAAAAATAAGGTAAAAAAAGTATAAGTACATAATAATGGTTGCTAAATAATATTTAAGCAAAGAAAAAACATTATTGAAATCTGATGTACTACTATCAAGTTAAGAATGAATCATCAAAACCAGATCAATTGCCTATGGAAACTTGAAAGTGTCTCTTATAATCCATTGTTGGAAACATTCCTTTTGCACACAACACATCAAAATTGCACTAATTTTGTGACTTAAGAAAATAATTCTAAAATAGCGTTTTCACATTATTCCAGCAATAAATTGCGACATCTTTGTAATTATATCGATATATCTCATGGGAGTCATGGTGGCTCAGGGGATAGAGTGCTCACCTCCCGATGAGGTGACCTGTGTTTGGTCGATTCAAATTTTGCATCCGGCTCGCACCGACCACTGTGCTGATGTAAAATATCCTCAGTGGTATACTAATCGTAGGTTGACTGATCCCCTTCCCGCCACCCTTACCATGGGAGGTTTTCGTCTCCATGTAACGCAAATGCCGGTTAGTTCCGTCAGAGAGTCCTCCACGAAGGCAAATTTTTCCCAATACTTGATCCAGAAGTTCCCTTGTCTTCTGGATTGGGTTAAAAATCACAAGGCATAAGTAGTCGTGAACCCAAAATTCGGCCGGCTGTTCCAATGACCGTTATAAAATAAAATAAGATATGGGAGCAGTGGTAGCTCTGGGATAGAACGTTCACCTTCCAATGACATAAAACTGGTTCGAATCCCAGCAATGTCTGGTCGAAACAAAATCCGCACCCGGCTCACACCGACCACAGTGCTGACGTCAAATATCATAAATGGTAGATCATGAATTAAGAGTCCCCTTGCCATCAGGGTATCCGTGGGAGGTTTTCGTGGTTTTCCTATCCAAGTTACGCAAATGAGGCTTAATTCCAGCAAGAACTCCAAGTAGGCAAATTTCTCCCAATAGTTGATCTAGGAGTTCCATTGTCTTCTGAATCTGGTTCAAAATTGCAAGGCTATGGAGTTGAACTCCAGTAGTCGCAAACCCAAAATTGGTTCGGTTGTTCAACGACGGTTATAAAATAAAAGATTTATTGTATATAAATTTATTAAGATTTATTTTTCCTGCATTAAAAATTTCTCTTATTTTGAGAATAACTTCATTTTTTTGTTGTGATTGATGATCTTATCGCTTTTCCTCCCAATTTAATCTCATTTATCTCGAGTTCAAAGTATTATCTTTCAAATGAGAGAAAAATATTGTTAACAAATATTCGGGAGTTAAGATTGTAGGTTATTCCCATCAAATCATTCCTAGTGTAAGTAATCTTGATTTTCATTCACAACTACATTCACTCAATTGTTTTTAATATTGCAAATAGTGTGAAAATGTATTTTCAACTTCCCATTAAATTAATTTCATAAGATGAATTGGAAGCTTTTATTCTGTATATTTAATTAAATTATATTTAGTAAATATATCTGAAATGTAATGCATTTATTTTTTCTACTTATAATAATGTTTCTGGAATTCGCGAAATTACGATACCCCATTGTTTTTTCCCAATTTTGCAAGAAAATTCATTTTATAGATAACAATAGGGAAAAAGAAAATTTTGCATTTATACAAATACATGATTTTGCCTAATTCGGGTATGAAGGTTTCTAGTCTGAAATTAGTTTTACTCTTAAAGCTGCAAATTTTTTGAATGACATTTTTAGCTTATTTTTGCAAGAAATGTGCAAGTTTAAAAACGTCATAACAAGGAATCGCGTAAATGATAAACTTCTAGTGGATATAAAGCACATCATCAGGGTTAAAATTACTCAGTAACCCATGCCCAGAAATGTGGTCGTACGCGACTAGGCGTGTTTTCCTTTTATGACCGGCTCAGGAGCATACGAAGAAACAGTTCATAATAGGGAAGTGCCTTTTGCGGCGAATAACGATTTTTCTGTACATGGGTTCGTATGCTTCTAAACAGGTCATGAAGGGCAAGCTCCCCTAGCCGCATACGATAACGTTTCTGTGCATGGGTTACAAAGCAATTTTAACCCTGATGATGTGCCCTATCTATCTAATTTATCGTAACATTTATGCACCCTCCTGTTATTGATAACATTTTTAAACTTGTACATTTCGACAAAAAATAGGCTAAAAATGTTATATAACAAAAAATTGTAGCTTGGAAAGAGAAACTGATTGCAGATTTAAAATATCCGAATTCCGTTGTAAAAAATCTTATGCAACGGAAAGTGAAACAAAATCGTTCCCAAATGTAACCCTCAAAAATTTGTATCTTAGAATAATTATAATCGATCAATAATTTAAAATTCAAGTACAAAATTGAACATAATTTTTTTCGAAACAATTAGGATGTTAAAAGAAAATTTTTCTTTTTGTGCAAAAAAAATCTTATGTTAACATGAAGATGGGAATGTTTTTGATTTGCTTATTTTGTTGACAAGGAAGTGGTGTGAAAAAAGTCAACAAAAATATATTTACGAAACATTTGTACGGTAATTTTCGGCTATCCTAACTTTTTCTGTTATCTGTTTATTTCTAATGGGAATATCATTCTCAAGTTCAAAAGATTGCGAATCTACGAAAGCTTTTCTTATCTAATTAAAGATACCAAGTCAAAATTCACTGTCGTACAATTGGTAGTCTTTTTGAATTCCTTATTTAGTAATTTAAGAAGGCATTGTATACAAATAACTTATATTTTTACATTATGCACTATTACGTACACTAGTGCGTAATATAAAGATGCGTCTAATGTGATTTTGTCATATGTATCGAATACGTAATGGTGTCATATACTATTATGCTCCATTCCATACTATTATATGCAAGCGATATATATTACAAGATTTTTATTATGAGAAAAAACCTTTAGCCACATAACTAAAACAATAAAATTGTTTGTTGAAGCTATTTAATGGCTAATTTTTTTTTCTTTCTTTAATTGATTCATAAAAAGAATCAAGATTCTCCGAAGTTACTAAGCGAATGATTTTCTGGAGTTGTTTGTCACAAAGTGCACTTATCGCGTTCTTCCACCCGAAGAATACTCAAATATTGCCACTTACTGCTTTATTCCAATGAGAATCTTTGGAATTAATCTTTTTCGCAACATAAATTAATGGTATTATTTTAAACAAGACTAAAATAATCATTCACCCAAGATATTTTTTTTAAATGTCACTATCCTACTGCTTCCTTTTAGCTATGCAGTTCGAATCAAAAGAAGGAAATTTTAGTAAATATTTTTTGCTAAAATTAACCAAAAAATCAATAAAATAAGAAAAAAATATAAATAACATAAGAAAATCCTAAATTCTCTATAATCAAGCGGATTTTTAAATAATATATGTATGGATACGCTGGATATTTTTTCACGTGGTATTCCGTAATCACTTCCCTTAATATATATTTTTAAGATCTTGGTTAAAAAAGAGGAAATCTCACATACGTAACATAGGAAGAAGCAAAAATGCCATTCAAATTTGAGAGTAACTGTTGTGGTAGGAAGGATAGGCACAAAAGGATTTAACGTCAGCACTGTGGTCGGTGCGAAATTTGAATACCCATTGCTGAGATTCGAACCCGGTTCACCTCATTGGAAGGCGAATGCTCGAGCCTCCACGGCTCTGTAGATTGTTACTAGCGTGATTTTGCAAAACGCTACGGATTTCCCGTGAACGGCATTTGATCTTCACTAACGCAAGCACGAATATTTCACTAGAAATCGCGGTATCATTAAAAAGTAGTTGTAGTTCATTGACGTCGCACTAGAGTTGCACAATGGGCTATTGGCGACGGTCTGGGAAACGTTCTTGAGGATGATTCGAAGACATATGCCATTACAATTTTGATCCTCTGCAGAGGGGATATTAACCCCGCTTCGGTAGCCCGACGATCTGCACGCGAAGTTGAGCACTTTACAGTAGAACAGTTTAACGAGGACCATTACAGCAATCCCTCGGTCCCTACACAGACTAATCCAAGTGGTTACCCACCCGCACACTGACCGCAGCCATTGATCATTAAAAAGTAAGGATAGCGTTTTGGTTAACGAAGGATTAAAAGTTTGCAAAATCTTTTTATTGTGTCCTGTTAAAATGCGTTAGGTCAAGACAAAATGTGATTTTTTGTAAAAATAGTGCATGCTAAACAAAACTAATATAGCATTCGAAATTTTAACTCTAAAATATACCAGACAAACATATCACCAAAAGAACAGTGTAGTACTAGAGTTATTCGTCTTAATTCTATTCGCATGCCCTCTGAACGCACTCCTTTGCTTTTCGACCCCACATCGTATGGTAAATGTTATATATTTTGTTAACTTAAAGTTATATCACCCTTGCAGTCACGTTGATTAGTTTTACATCAAAATATCCTCAGTATTGTTTCTAATTATGTGCAATTAGTGTTTATCGGAATTATCTTTAGAAAAGAAAAACGCGAAAGCATCCTATTGCCTATATAGAAATCGTGATGTTTTTCACTGAAAACATTCTCTTGGACAATTCAAAAATGTAACTTATCATCTTAGTGCCATAAGCTATGCATATAAAAATTATTTATAGCTCTATTCAAAAAAATGTGAAATGTAATAAATAAATTTTATCTTTATAAATTTTTAGGCAGTAAGATTGTTGTTGTCAGAGTCGACCTCCTGAAAGTATGGCTTTGAGTGATAATCAAAAGTTCATAACTAATGTATTTATGCAACTGCCTCAACCATTGAATAAAGTGCAATGTATGCATGTGTATATAGATGGAAGTCTAAGAAATTTTCGTACCAAAGACATAACGTTGCCCAAGAAGCCTGAATCTGTTGAGGGTGAGTAAAAAATATTCCGGTTAACAATTTCATCATACATTGCTCACTTATTTGACTTTTATAGTAACTCTTTAACTTTACAGCAATAAATAAAATAGTCACACATCAATTTTATTTTAATAACATTCAACCATATAAATTTAAAAGCTGTCGTTGAGCTGTAATAAATTTTTAAAAAAAAGGTTAGTATAAATAAAAATATTAAGAACGAACGGGACATGCGTTAAAGATAGAGCATTACTTAACTTTTCGTCTATCCTTTGCCCACATTTTGCCTATTTTTTTTATCTATTTATTATGTTGGGTAAATATTAAGATGTCTAGATTTGTTCATATTGGTCCAAGAAAGGCTTTCAATAGTGGACTACGATTTATTTCTATTTAGACCCATTTTAGATCTACAATTTTGGGGTGTCTAGATTTTGTAATATTGGTCCTTGATAGAAATGAATCTTGTTCTAATATTTTATTCTATTTTATGACCGTCACTGAACAGCCGACTCAATTGTGGGGTTACGACTACTAATGATCATCTACGTAGCCTTGTAATTTTGAACCCAATCCAGAAGACAAGGGAACTCTTGGGTTAAGTATTGGGAGAAATTTTGCCTTCGTGGAGAACTTTTCGATGAAACTAAACCGCCTTTGTGTTACATGGGGAGGAAAACAGCAAAAGCCTCCCACAGTTAGCTTGACGGCAAGGGGACTCTAACCCATGATCTGTCTACAACTGATGGATGATATTTCACGTCAGCACAGTATTATGTGACAGCCGGGTGCAGAATTCGGAACATTTAATAAAGAAAAACGTTGTCAAAATTTGATGAATCAATGATCAGATCTGTCAGAGGAATGATGATGTATAAATCAATAAAGCCAGTTTATAAGTCAAATAAATTGAAAATAGAAATTGTCACCCCCACTTTTCAGTTTTTTCAATTATTTTTAAAAATTCCTATCTCATATGGCCATCAAATTTACTGTTTTAAATATTGCCCAACAGCTCCTACCATTTTCTTCCGATAGTCAAGCAGGCTCTGGTGTTTTTCATCCCTTTTGCCTTAATAGGGATTTTTCATATTTGAATAGTGTTTAATTATTTTTTGTGACTGTGTTTATTAAGAGATTTACGAAACACCACTCTGATTTTCACACTTTTTTCTATATTTTGTTCGAAGAAAGTTTGCCTGTATATCAGTAACTCGTTAACCCTTTGACGCAGACAGATTATCGAACATATTTTTTATACTTTTTTCATTATTTTGTATTAGTTAATCAAAAATAAGTGAAAAATACATATATAATATTTCAAACACTTATAGGTATGGCATAAAACATCGGTTACACCATGATCGAAACACCGGTTTTTTCAGCTTTAAAAATAAAATCTTCCAAATATAGTTCACTTCCAAACAATAATTTTTCAAATTCGCACTTATTTTCAGTTATTTACATTTTAGGTAGAATACATTTACAGATCTAAGAATAAAAGTTATTCATTATTGAAGTTACTTTAATTTACAAAATCAATCATCGAAATTTTTGAACATGAATTTTAAAAAAAATGTCTAACTTATTTTCGATTTTATATTTTAGTACAAATATAATTCAGACTATCTGACAAATTTTTTTTGTAATTATTAAAATGTTTTTATGACTAAAATAACAAAATATACTTTTGCTTCTAATTGGAGCGTCAGAAAAAATATATATAAAAGGGACACTGGTCTGCATCAAATGGTTAACCATGCAAATTTAGTAAACTTACTTTAACAACGTATAGAAAATAATATTTCTTTCGTTTTGTTAAAGCGTCATTTTTTAATGTTAGTGTTTTGATAATGTAAATTATATTTGAAATATCGCAACAATTTAATTGCAGAATTACCTGAAATGGAGTTTTGTGGTTCAGCTACTGATTTTGATGTGGGAAATCTTGCTGATTACTACGCTCGACCAGTTAAATTTTATAGAGATCCTTTCAGGAAGGGTGACAATACCATTGTATATTGTGAAACTTACTGTCGTGAAGGTTTACCTACATGTGAGTTGTCATCAATAGTGCTTAATATAGAGAAATATTTAAATTAATTGTAATTGCCTAAAACATTCTTATGTTGTTGTTTTTTTTTTCAGTTGCAAATAATCGCTATAGGCTACTAGCTGCTGCCAAGAACTATTTCCATCAAGTCAACCAATTTACATTTCATCAACCGTTCAGTCTTTTCAGAACAGATGAGGTTCCTCTCACTCATATGCAACATGCCTTTTTTCCGGATTCACGTAATTCATTTAATCTATTATAAATGTATAAAACTGGGTAAGCTTAACACTAGGAAGTATGAGTCTTAAAGAAACATACGACTTGATGCAAGTTTCACTTGTTAACACTTTAAAAGCACTTTCTACTTCCATCAAGTCAACCAATTTACATTTCATCAACCGTGCACTTTTCTTAAACGAGATGAGTATCTTCTGGCAACATGCCTTCTCACCGGATTCACGTAATTCATTTAATCTGTTATAAATGTATTAAACTGGGTAAACTTAACACTAGGAAGTAGTCTTAAGGAAACATACGACTTGATGCAAATTTCACTTGTTAACACTTTCTACTTCCATCAAGTCAACCAATTTACATTTCATCAACCGTGCACTTTTCTTAAACGAGATTAGTATCTTCTGGCAACATGCCTTCTCACCGGATTCACGTAATTCATTTAATCTGTTATAAATGTATTAAACTGGGTAAACTTAACACTAGGAAGTATGAGTCTTAAAGAAGCTTACAACTTGATGCAAGTTTCACTTGTTAACACTTTAAAAACACTTTCTACTTCTATCAAGTTAACCATTTTACATTTCATCGACCGTGCACTTTTCTTAAACGAGATGAGTATCTTCTGGCAACATGCCTTCTCACCGGATTCACGTAATTCATTTAATCTATTATAAATGTACTAAATTGGATAAGCTTAACACTAGGAAGCATGAGTCTAAAAGGATTTCACAAAATTCGGATTCACGTAATTCATTTAATCTATTATAGATATACTAAATTGGGTAAGCTTTATTCTATGAAGCATGAATCCTAAAGAAACATACGACTTGATTCAAATTCACCTGAGGTATATCACGTATTTTATTGCATATATATTTATGCATTAACTGCAATGTGGTTTTCGAAGTCTCTTGCCAAATTTGCTAAAATTATTTCATAACCAAGTAATGAAGAGCACATTCTATTAAAGTATATAAAAAATTTAAAAAAAAAACATATGAAAGATTTAAAATTAGTCCACTCTCTTCTTATATATAAAGATATATATATATGTTTAACTAAATAAAAAAAGTATGAAAAAGTCTTTCTTTACTTCATCCTTTATTCACGATTTTTTTCTTTTTTGTTTTAGGATAAATGGTGCTTCACTGCATCTAAAAAATTTTAGCACACAATATAACAAAAATAGATTAATCATATCAAATAATGACGAAAACATTCTCACACAAGAAGTGAAGGGAAATATGTTTTTTTTCATTGTTTCAATTGGACATCGTAATAAGAGAAGTCTTTATTTTTCTTTTATATGCAGTATAAAATGTGTTGTTACGAGGGTGAATAAATTTAGAACCATTCAAGTAGCCAAAAAATAAATAACATTCAAATTCAAAACTTCAAAAACTATAAAAGTTTTGTTTCATATCAAAACTGTTTGTTACATTTAGCGCCATTTCCTTGAAAGATTTTTTATTTATTTATTTTACCTAGGTTCCGGATTTGTATGTGGAGACGAAATTGCAAAGGCCCATCACAAGGCCTGCTTATATGCAGGAGTGAATCTAACCATGTACGAACCAATCACAAATCAAGGACAGGTAAGTTATTTAGTCTCGAAATGGCATAGCTTTTGTAAATACAAATTTATACATTTTTTCAAGATAATATGGTGAATATGGAAAATAAATTACAAAGCAAGAAAAAGTAAGCAACGAAGAGGGGAACCAATTTTTACAATGATAATTTCTTTGATTTCTTTCATGGTGCGATAAATATATCATTCAAAAAGGTAACCAAAAAACAGATAGAATTGATCAAAAGTTTATACAAGTATATTTTTTATATCATTTCCATATTTGTATGTACCTGTTTGTAAGTTTGTAATAAAGCTTTTTTGTGAGAAAAAAAAAGCGAGAGAAGAAAAAAAAAGAAAACGAAACAGAGCAAAACTTACTTTTGGTACATTCTTCACATTTTATCGATGAGAAATATTTCATTTTCTTTAAGAAATATTTGTTTTAAGAGAGAAAAAAATTTAAAAATAATTTTTTCCTTCAGTGGATGTATTCTATTGGTCCTGGTACTGCCATTGACATTACCGACGACATCTGTATCAGCAGATTTATCCTTATAAGAATTGCTGAAGATTTTGGAGTGTCTGTGAAGTTCGGCAATTGGTTGGATTTCTCGAGTTTAAAGCCTATCGAAGCTCGACTCAATCTTGTTGTAGACAACTTGAGTCAAATAGACAAGCAAAGGTATTATTTTATTTCATGCAATAACTACGGCTGTTATACTTGTCTGTTTTAAATTATAGGCAAACTGTCTCATTCAATATTATTTTTTTTAAAATTACATTAGGTTTTGAAACAAATTTTTTCCTTGTCATAAATTACTTGTGTAAAGTTTTAGAAAAAAGTAAAGATTTCATTCGATATTTCCGTTGCAAATACTTGTACTTTTTCCCTAAAAAAGTAACGAAAGTACAAGTAAAAGTACTAAATTTAAAAAGTAACGAAGTACAAGTAAATGTACGTACTTTTTACTTGTTATCCCGAGAATACTCGGGCGTAGCAGAATTTGCCAGTAGGTTTTGTTTTATCACGTTTTTACTCGGCCGAAAGCAAAAATAATAATAATAATAATCTGCTGAGATTGAAAGTTTATTTGGGGTGGCTTTGCTGTTGAATTGTTGGACTGCACACGTGTTTTGTGAGATTGTATATTCAATGGTTGCTGAATTTACATAAGAAAAAAAAGGAGTAAAAAAATGACGTATCACTTCACTAACGTGCGGAAAGAATCTTTTTGTGCTGTGACTTGTTTTAAAAACTATCTTACGAGGACTAATATTTAACTTTTTTCATTTGTCCGAGATGAATAATAAACTAATGGTAAATTTAAATGTTTTTTACACATAAAAGAATTAAAATTTCGACTTAAAACTTGAGTATTACAAGTATGTTTTGTTTTAGTTCCTTGTATTTATAAATGAAATAAAAAATTAAAATTTCAACTTAAAACTTGAGTATCATGTTTTGTTTTAATTCCTTGTATTTATAAATGAAATAGAAAATTGAAATTTCAACTTAAAACTTGAGTATCATGTTTTGTTTTAATTCCTTGTATTTATCAATGGAAAAAAAATTTAAAATTTCAACTTAAAACTTGAGTTTGTTTCGTGAGTTGTGAGTGAGAATATTTCGTTTTAGTTCCGTGTATTTGTCAGTAAAATAAAAATATATGTTGATTTTTTACATTTTTTTTCTTCAAAAAACTTGTTAATGGAAGCGATGAAAAACTTTGGTACACTTGTCTAAGAATAGCCCAATCCATTAAGTAGAATTTTTAAAAAATACTGAAGATTTTTACATTTCTATTAAAAGCATTTTAAATTTCTATTTCTTTGTATATATTCAATAATTATATTTAACTTTTTCAATTTCAGGACTGTGGATGAACTAATTTCCAAATTGGTTATCCGAGAAGGAAAGCCAGTGAAAGTGGCTTTGCTGCCTGAAATAATACAAATTGCCAGCATATGTGGAGAATTTGATCCATATACCTTGCTGACCAAAGTGATGGAAGCACTTAAATCTTCATTGAGATGATAGGAAAGTGTTATATGTTAATTCATAAGTTCGTCATTATGAAGTTTATTCTAATTTTTGAAGGAAAAAAATTAATAGGTATTCTTAAACGTCCCAAATCGTTTCAATGTTGTACAAGTAGCTTACGTTTATTCTTAGGTCTAAGGTGTCAATTTGACTATGGCATTTGGTTTTAATCTATAAGCGCGAAATCTATTAAACTAAGATCGTAGTCCACTGAACTGTTCTGTGACCCTGCCTTATTATCCAGCTTCAAATAAATCGTTTTCCACTGTGGTTGTAAAAATCGTTCTTCTCAATGATTGAGCTGGATTTGTTGATTGGACGTTTCATAAAAAAGCATGTAATTTTCAATAATATGTTTTGTATAGTTTCGATACTTTTGTATTGAGATTGATTAAAGAAAGATTAAATTGAAGCAAAATTCAAAATATCTTTTCTGATTCTCTGAGTTCATTCAGTATAAGCACTGAAGTTTATGTTTCGCATTTGCACAGATTTCACTCTGTCATTGCAATGTTTTTCAAACCATAAGGTTTCTTTTGAGCTATTTTGTAGTTATAGATAACCAAGATTATTCGAATACTTCTGCAGTGAGCAAGTTTATAAATCAGAACAACTTAATAATTTTTTTATAATGATCGAATTTTCGCATACTTAAGACGCAGAGTTAATGATTCAAGGGTCTAATCTGAAATATGCTAATTAATTTGTTCAAGCAATATCGATTTTCAGCTTTTAAAAAAATGGGGAGGGGCGATTGGCACAATCTGGAAAATGAAGTACCATTACATTCATGAGAGTTGACGAAAGCTTGAGTCTTTTAGTATTAATTTCAACTTTTGTATATTTTGTGAAACTACTGGAACTATTTTAAGTATTAATTTTTTTCTGCTCGTTATGTAAAAGTATATGCCAAATAACTTTATGCAATACAAATTATGCAAAAATAATTTAGTGTAAAACCAATTTTCCCTAGAATCGCTATTTAATTTGAAAGTAAAGGGTTACGAATTTAGGATAAATAAAATTTTAAAAAATATAATTTACCGTCTTATTTGTTTGACTTATATCTTAATATATCGTCAGCATAGATCAATCAGCACATTAATGGTAAAACCCTTTAATCATCAATATTTGCATCTTAGCGTGATAAAGCATTGATCACTAAATCAATATTAAAGGTATTCTGTTTTTTTTCTTGCTTACAGCACAAACCTCGAAGCCTATTTTCAAAATTTCGACAAATGTCATGCATCTGTATGTGCCCTTAACTGTGTTTTAATACAGTAAATAAAAACTTCTGATTTTAATAAACTTCAAATCTTCCATGTTTCATGCATAAAAGTATTACTTTCAAATTATTGTTTGAATTTCAGCTGACACTGAAGATTTAGAAAAACAAATTAACTAGCAGTTACGTATCATTTAGTTAATTTATGCAACTTAAAAGTACTTAAATCATATACATTTCATGTCGTATGTAACTTAAAACCTATTTCTTTCCAAACCCATCATAAGAAATTCATGAAACTTTAAAGATTAAAGCTATTGTTAAAATTGTACGTAACATTTACTGTATTTGTAAAAAGAATACTTCAATATAATTTATTTCTCATATTTTAAGGAAACAGTAATTTATTATTTTTGTGATAAAATGTGCTTCATTAAGTAACAAATATTTTCGGACCGTCATTGTATTTAAAAGTTTCAGAAAAATAAATATTGATAAATATATTTTATTTATTAAACATTTAAAAATAATAATATTTTGTGGAACACTCTAACATATAAAAATTTTATTTTTCAAAAAATATATATAAATTGTTTTTCCCAATTTAATCTAGTTCTTTTAAAGAGATCTCATATTTTTACAAACTTCGTAAGATGTACAACACTTCATTGTAGATGCAAATGCTGTTAATATTGCCAAAGCCTAAAAAAAAGGACATTGCTAATAATAAAAATAGGACATATCTACATCTAGGTGTATCAATTAAATAATGAAAATGCTCTCAAAAATACATTAAAAGTTTAAATAACTTAAACATTTTCTATTCTATGATAAATGTGTAGATTAGACTTAAGTTGGTGGACTTTTTTATATACTCCATTTAAGTTATTCTGATAGTGAAAAAATACGAACTCTATTGTTTTTCTACTTAAAATTTTGAAGTAAAAACATGTTTATCACACAAAACAGGGGCAGATGAAAACAAATACGTTTCAAATTTTAAATCTTCGACACTGACTAATAGTTTTCAACCAAGCTGGCAAAACTTAAAAATTGATTGTTGCTTTAAAAGAAGGTATCGAAATTGGTTTTTATAGCCAACAGAAGGGCAAAAATGTTTCAGAAAGCCCAAAAAAGAAATTAAATTTAATTTAAATGCAATAATTGACTCAATGTGTTTGCCATTTGTCACTAAGTGCTCACTGTGTTTACAACGAACACAGTGAATAATGAAAAGATAGTAAATAGTGAAGACAGCACATATAGTTACATAATAAGAAGTATAAATAGTGAGTTGTAGTTGTAGTTCATTTACGTCGCACTAGAGCTGCACAATGCACTTCGGATCATCCCTGAGGATGATCCGAAGACATGTCATCACAATTTTGATCCTCTGCAGAGGGGATGGCACCCCTGCTTCGGTAGCTCGACGACCTGCAAGCGAAATCGAGCACTTTACGGTAGAACGAGGTACGGTAACGAGGGCCAATATCGCACACCCTCGGTCCCTACACAGACTAATCCAAGTGGTCACCCACCCGCACACTGACCGCAGCCAGTGATGCTTGACTTCGGTGATCTGCTGGGAACCGTGTCCTAACGATCAGTCCACTACGGGACCTTATATGAATGGTGAAAAGATATATAGTAAACATGTGATTTGAGAGGTAATAAAAAATTATAATTAGAATAAAATATCGTTGTAAAAAACTTTTACCTTGCTAACAGTATACTTACTACAAAGTTTCACTCTAAAAGATAATTTGCAAAATAAACTTTGTTTCGCAAGTCCAATTAAATTCTAATACTAAGGCATGCACGGAACACTGGATTTTTTACGAGTATACCTAAATAAATTTGAAATATTTCAAAGGAAGGTAAAAAGTAATTTACTTTAGCATTTTTCAATGCTTTTGATAAAGAAGCTTGTTCATGTCTTCACACTTCAAAAATTTAAAACAAGATATTTGGTGCATATTATCATTTCTCATACAACCTTGAAATTCTACTTTCATTTGCGTCATGACATAGATAAGGCTTTTTTATATATATAAAAAGTCATAAAAAGTAGCTCTCTTTTGTGGAATTTAATCATCAAAGAAATCAGCGATGCTGCTGCATATTAAATTTTTTCGACACGTGTTTCATTAAACTGTAATGAACTTTTTGTGCTCCACATCCATTTCTTAAAAAATTGAAATGGATGAGCGAGAAATATGAAATTGTTGTAAAAGTACGATATACATCTCACGATTTCTCAAAATCAAAAAATGTAAGAAATTGCTAAAATAATTTTTTCATAAGTATCGATTGGAAAGTTCAATTTCAGTTCCACTTACTCTGGCAATTCCAATTTCCTTTGCTTCTAATTCGAAATCCGATCGATTCTATCATTCGATCGATTTCCTTCTAATGATACAAAATTGTTGTAAAATTACGTTAAATGTCTCACACTTCCCTCAAATTAAAAAAATGTTAGAATAAATAAAAAAAATTTTTATAAATATCGATTAGAAAGTTCTGTTTTGGTTCTACTTACTCCAGCGATTCCAATTTCCTTTTCTTCTAATTCGAAATCCGACCGAATCTATGATTCTATCGATTCCCTTCTAATGATGCGAAATTGTTGTAAAATTACGCTAAATTTCTCTCAATTCCTTCAAATTGAAAAAAAAATTTAGAAATAGTAAAAAAAAAATTTTTCATGAATATCGATTAGAAAGTTCTGCTTTGGTTCCACTTACTCCAGCGATTCCAATTTCCTTTTCTTCTAATGATTCGAAATTCTATAGATTCTATGATTCGATCGATTTCCTTCTAATTATATGAAATTGTTGTAAAATTACGTTAAATTTCCCTAGATTCCCTCAAATTTCAGAAATTGTTTAAAAAAAATTTCATAAATATCGATTAGAAAGTTCTGCTTTGGTTCCACTTACTCCAGAGATTCCACATTATTTTTCATCTAATGATTCGAAATTCTATAGATTCTATGATTCGATCGATTTCCTTCTAATGATATGAAATTATTGTAAAATTACGTTAAATTTTTCTCAATTCTCTCAAATTTTAGAAATTGCTTAAAAAAAAGTTTTTTCATAAATATGGATTAGAAAGTTCTGCTTTGGTTCCACTTACTCCAGCGATTCCAATTTCTTTTTCCTCTAATGATTCAAAATTTCTGTTTTTCACTATAGCTAAAACTCCAATGATGTTCAGCAGAATAAAAAATATCACTGATTGAAAACATATCTGCAGAAAAAAAAATATTAAATGAATATATTGATGATATTGGACATAATTTGTGTAATTTTCTCTACAAAAATAAATTTTAAGATAAGTTTTCCTGTTTGTAAGTCTCTAAAATCAATTGTTTACGTAAAAATATAGTTGCTTTTACCCTCGTTTGGAATTTTTAAGCAATTCTGGGAACAATGGAAGAAAATAGATTCAAATTCCCTTTTAGATAGTTTTTTTACCGTTTTAATATTTTACTATTTTGAGACATATGGACTTTGTTTCATTAACGAAACATCAAAAAATTCATTTAAAATATCCTACAACTTATATGTATTATGTGCTAAAAAATTAAAATAATCATTTATGTAATATTTAAAAAGAACAAGCAAGTTTAATTAACAGAATTTTTCATTAATTAGTTATCTTTCTTTTAAAGCTATATACTTCTAAGCAAAAATTGCAGTCTCTAGATTGCAAAAGGGCCAAATTGTAAGACTATACACTTATTTAAAATCAGGAAAAAGAAATTGCTTAAAAACTCCTGGAATGCTCTAAAATGAGATTTAAGAGAGAAATCTTTCTCGTCAAATGTTTGGCACTTTAGCTTTCAATAAAATCACATGATTTTGTGACAACATCACTTTTTAACTGTAAAAATCTGGCCTAGATATGTGTGATTTTATAACCATCGTTGAACAGCCGGCCCTATTTTATGGGTTTAGGACTACAAATGTTCCTATCCATAGCCTTGTAATTTTGAACCCAATCCAGAAGAGAAGGGAATTCTTGGATTCAGTATATGGGGAAATTTCATTCTGCCGAGGACTTTTTGATGGAGCCAATCCGCATTTCAGTCACATGGAGAGGAAGACCACGAGAACCTCCCACAGTTAGCCTGACGGCAAGGGGACTCTAACCCATGATCCGTCTACCACTGAGGATATTTCACGTCATCGCTGTGGTCGGTGCAAGCCGGATGCAGAATTCGCATCGACTGGGATTCGTACTCTGTTCGTCGCATTGGTAAGGCGAACGCTCTATCCCCTGAACTATCGTAGTTCAGATATGTGTGATTGGTCAGATTGTCAAAAATAAAGGAAATACAGTATTGTATTTTCAAAAATGAGAGTTTTATTTCACCTTAACCCTTTAGCGCAAAAAGGAACACCGGTGTTCGATAGTGTTTCGTAACCCAAAATTATTAAAATGCTATTTATAATAATTTTTACTCACTTAGCATTAAGTAATACAAAATAATTCAAAATGTATGAAAAATATCTTTAACCTTTTGCTAACCCGATTAGTATGATGAAGCCGCCATTCTGATCCACCTGTTATACCAGCCGCAGGCAAAAGGTTAATGAAAAAACTGCGTCAAATGGATGAATAAATTTATTAATAAAATAAGATTAATAATTTTAGCTCACCAGTGGAGTTTCATATATTCTTTCCGATTTGTAAGCTACAGGAAGAATGATTGAATTTAAAAATAGATGAGAGGCAGAGATCAGTAATAGACACATCGTCGTGGGAGCAACTCCAAAATACGTCCTGTCATAACTACCTGCATGCAGAATTAAGCACACGATGACCAAACAACATACCTAAAATTTAAAACTATCATTAACCATAGAATACACATAATAATGATAATTACGCATAAAATAACCATGGTTCTTTTTTGCCTGGCGAACATTTCATATGTTTAAATGAACAAAGTTTTCCTTTATCACCATAGTTAACATATATTTCTAGCACCTTGTCACATCTTTGCAAGAAAATGTATCATTGTAATTAAGGGAAGGGGGGAAAATTTGTTTAGACAACTAGAGATGCTCTAAAACGTATTCAATTGCTGGTGGAAACTAAGAAGTGACTATTTGATTCACTTAATTTGACATTCAAGATTCATACACTAAGAAGAAAACAGTTATGGTCAAAACTACCAAAATATTGTAAAGTGTACCTTATTTATGGCTCTATGTGAACACCAAAAAGCTCGGTAATTTTTGCCGAAGTGCTATGGTAATGATTTTTGTTAAAATTAACAATAAAATAGGGTGTTATAATGTATGATAAAGTTTGGTAATGTTATCACGATACCTTAGAGCTTGATATAAAAACCATTTATTCGGTTAAATTTATGCTTCATTATTATATTTTTTAATACATGCGTGGTAATAAGAACTATCACTTTGAAAATCAGAATTTTGAGTAAAGCATTTACATATGAACGGAAAAATTAACACATGAATGGTTTGACTACCGTATGTTTTAGTTTTATTAACCAGAATTAAGTTTTTTTCCTTAGAAATGTCATTATCTTACAGTACGGTAATTTTGCCAGAATTGTTTTCCTTGTGTGCGACAATAAAGCTTGTTTATATGTTTTAATTCCTTTCCTTCTTTTTAAACGAGAATCCTCAGAACACGATATCAAGCTTTTCATCGTCTAAACATTATTTCACACTAATTTTATTACATTTTTGTCCTTTTTTTATTATTAAGAATTCCATTAATACGCACATTAAAGGTAGTGATCACCATACACCATGGATAAAGTAAACGCTTTTATATTTTCAATCGCTTTATATGCTTTATTTTAAATTCATGAAATATGTAGTCACGCACGCTGATTGAAGCGCGTTTTGAAAAACAAGGTCTAACCTGGTAATCTATAATTATGTCAAATAACAAAAATAAATATTTCACATTTATTTTACTGTATGTGAAGAAATTTTGAAACCACTATTGTTTTTGTGACTTGTATAAGTAATACAAAATTTACAAAGTGAAATTAAGTTAATAAAAATGAATGAGAAACAAATTATCATATTATTTTTAAGAGATATGTTCAAACACAGTTATTTTGTCAACAATATAAAAATTTCCCTCCTCAAATATCTGTTACAAGATCACCAATTAAAACTTTTTTAAAAAGCTAAAAGGATGTTAATCCAACATTTTTCTGGATAACTTCAAAGACTCGATTTTTTATAGACGCAAACGTTTTCAAGTTTTAGAAGCTCAGTTTTCCAGCTCAGATAATTCTTTTTCACGTAGCATTGGGAATTTTCTTATGAAATCAAATAAATTAAATTCTCATTTTCTGTGACGTTGAAAATTGTATTACAAACATATTTTCAACTTAAAAATGGCACCTTATTTTATTGTATCCATTGAGTTCGAGTGAAAGTTTTATTTAGCTAGATTAAATGTTTTGTCTCCTGCATATTTGTTACAAGAAAGAAATATATAGCTATTACAAAGAGCCTGGTCGTGGATTTGTTGGGTGAAATTTGTAGTGATATCCCAAATACCTCTTTAAATTTTGAGAAATAAAGTTTTGAAGACTTAAACAAAGTGTTCTGTAATAATTGCACTTAAAAATGAAGGCGGGAAAAGTAAATGTTCGCAAGGGATCTCTAATTAGCATTTAAAGGAGAAAAATACGAACACTGTCTAAATTTGGCAAATCATTTATGATAAATGCAGAATATAAAACGTAGAAAACAATATGAAGCGTGTATACGTTTCTAATAAACGCCTTTCAGTGCATGATGAAGCTTAAGCGTGTTTTTAAGAATTGCCTTTCAGTGCCTGATGAAACTTGTATGTGCTTCTAACAATTGCTTTTCAACTTAGTTCTTTGTTTCTAGAGCATATAAATACGATTTAGGATTCTTTGTTCAGCTTCTCTAGGTTATGATCCTTAAAATTCTTAAACTGTTCTTGCTTTTTGAACTTGTCCTTTGTGTTTATTCAGTATTTTGTCTACTCTTGTCTCTGAACGCTATTTTCAATTTCTTATAACTCCAGAGTTGCTGGTGCTAGGATTCGGACTGTCTGGACACAGACATGAAGGAGCAATTTTTGTCCCCAATCCGAAAATTCGTCAAAATTTTTTAATTGTTTCGTTTGAGCCGTGGTGGCTCAGGGGATAGAGTGTTCGCCTTCTAACGAGGTGGCCCAGGTTCGATCCCAGCTATAGCTGGTCGATTCAAATTCCGCACACGGCTCTCACCAACCATAGTGCTGACTTAAAATATCTTCAGTGGTAGACGTATCATGGGTTTGAGTCCCCTTGTCGTTAGGCTAACCGTGGAAGGTTTTCGTGGTTTTCTTCCCTATGTAGAGCAAATGCGACTAAGTTCCATCAAAAAGACCTCCACGAAAGCAAAATTTCTCCCAATACTTATTCCAGGAGCTCCTTTGTCTTCTGGATAGGGTTCGAAATTACAAGGTTTACGGAGTTGAACATCAGTAGCCGTAAACCTAAAAATTGTGTCGGTTGTTAAACAACGGTTATAAGACCAATAGTAACCGACCTACCCCCGAAAGGAGTTTGCGGATAAGGGTTTCACCCGTTTGCACGTGACTAAACACTACCAAACTACAGAAAAGTAAAAGTACTAAATTAAAAAGATTAAAACACATAGGAATAATCCCAAAATCGAAAAAGTAAAATAAAAATAAAACAGAATAAAAATTAAAAGTGCTTAAAACAGCAAAGTAGATAAAATCAACCGACAATAAAAGTGTCAAAAATACAGATAAAAACATATAAAAGTAAGGTCAGGTAAAACATAAAATGGTAAAATATGAAAAATCACATTAAAAATAAAAAAAAGACTAAAATAAGCTTAGTAGAATAAATAAAATAGTCGACTAAAAGTTCAAGTGTCTCCCTTTCAAGGCTAAGTGCCTCTAAGATTAAAAATGTTCTAAGGTAAACCAAAGTTTCACTGAGAGGATAACACTCAAAGATGACACCAGGTAAGACAGAGGGTGCTGAATTTGACCAAGAGCAAGATTTCATTTCGAATGTCCCATGTATAATGAAGATGNTAAGGCAAAGAAGTTCGCCTAAGCACCTGAAATAAAGGTGCGATACGGGCGAAAACGGCATAGACGTTTTCTAATCAGCCAACAGTTAAGGTGCCTTAACGGCAAGCGAGGCAACGACGTGTGCCAGTGAACATATTCAGCTTTTGATAAAAAGGCAAAAAAGACAAACAAAAGGTACAATAAAAGCCTTTACGGCAATTTTCTCTTCATTCTGTGAAAAAAAATTTTTTCCCCGGTATTAAACAGGCAAAAATGGCAAAGCAATCCAGAGGCAACAAAATAGTCCCGGTCCTTCAACGATTGCCGTCGCTTTGCCTGAAATGCCATGCACTGGCCCTCATTCTGGCCCAGATTTCACTTTATTAACGGAACCGATACGGCGATGAAAAGCCCGCCGTAATGGCACTTTAGGTGTGCCGACATTGTCCCTTCACTAGCCCAAAAGTCGTGTGCTTGTTGGGAAGATTCTGACTGTCTGGACACAGACATGGAGGAGAAATTTTTGTCCCCAACCCGAAAATTCGTCAAAAATGTTTAATTATTCCATTTGATCTGAGGTGACTCAGGGGATAGAGTGCTCGTCTTCCAATGAGGTGACCCAGGTTCGATCCCAGCTATAGCTGGTTGATTCGAATTCCGCACATGGCTCGCACCAACCATAGCTCTGACGTAAAATATCCTCAGTGGTAGACGGATCATGGGTTTGAGTCCCCTTGCCGTTAGGCTAACCGTGGAAGGTTTTCGTGGTTTTCCTCTTCATGTAATGCAAATGCGAGTTATTTCATCAAAAAATACTCCACGATGGCAAAATTTATCTCAATACTTGCTCCAGGAGCTCCCTTGTCTTCTGGATTGGGTTCAAAATTACAAGGTTTACGGAATTGAACATCTGTAGCCGTAGACCCAAAAATTGTGTCGGTTGTTCAACGACGGTTATAAAGTAAAAGTATTCCATGCGGGAGAAATGTTTGAAAAATTATTTTTCCGCATTTGTTATACATTAGCCATTGTTATAAATAAACAAAATTGTCTGTTTAAGATTTTATCGTATATTCTATACTTTTTTTTCTAATTAATTTTTACAAGTTCAGTCATTAACGTGAACATGAGTTTATTGTTTTTTATAGTTGTGGTCTTAAAGTGTCTGTCCGTGGAAAAAAATAAGGTGCAATTTTTTTGAAGGACTAAATTGATCCTAAGACAAAACGCGTGAAATAAAATAATTTAACATTTTTTTTAAAACACATCTTTTCTATGGTAATAAATAACACGGAAACGTAATAAATAAAATATCGCTTGCAACTTATAAAAATCGAGTTTATCCAGTCTCGGCTAATTTTCTAGGTATTATGTTTGTTTTATATTAAGTTTATCTTAAAATGTTTGCAAGAATTTTTGTTATAAAATTTTTAAAGAAAGCAGAATAAAAGTGGGTGGTTTTTTAATAACAATAACAACATTATATAAACCACCCATGTTTTATATGCTTTCTTAAAAAGTTTTATTCAAAATTCTTGCAGCACATTTTGAAAAGAACTTCAGATAAAATATACAAAATACCTGGAAAATTAGCCGAGACTAGATAAACTTGATTTTTATAAGTTACATGCAATATTTCATTTATTACTTTTTCGCGCAGACCCTTATAAATGTTTTAATTTTTTAAAATTATTTTATGTTTTTTTATATACTTTTTATCTTTATTTCCGCAAATGATTCTAAGAATATTAAGGTTGGACATTGAGAAACATCCAGAATATTATTTACTCACCAGTTGAAAAGTCATGAGAAATTTGCTGCAGAAATGCATTAATGGTTTCTTCATTGAAAACAAATATAGCCTGCTGAGAACATGCGTGGTATTGTTATTATTGTCTCTTATCCTTTGGAAATTGAAATAAGAAGAAAAAATTTATGTAAGAATATGTGCGTGTAATTTTTAAAAACAAGACAAATTTACTACTTTCACACAATTTAAATTTTTTTAATGCAATTCTCCTTTTTTCTTCCTTAATTTATTTTTTAAGTTGATACCTTTCGGTTCGTGCCTTACTTAGCCACTGTGGCTATACTGTGGCCACTGTGGCAACTGTCATAGTGAAGAATTGAGGCTCGATCCACAATAGTGGCTTGAAGTCCACCTATCTTCAGATCGATGGATGACATCTTATTTGCAAAGTAAAGGCGGCTTGTTCAAAAAGCTGAACACGTTTCCACAATCACGCCGTTGGGCAGCAAAATTGTGGAGCCTTAACTGTTATGATCCCACTAGCCAATAACAAGCTGTAGTGGGAATGCTTTACTTTTTTCTTTCTGTTAGTTACGATGAAAATTGTGCACTATACTATTTTTACACGTATTTAAAAATATATTTTCTATGTAACTTTAATGTAGAAAACCGTAAATAAATTAATTTTTTTATAGGAATGAACCTTAAAAAATGTATTATTGTGTCATAAACGACTCTAAGTCTTGGAACAACTGTATTTAGCCAAAGAAAAACTTAAATTTTTATTAATGGTTTTTATAACATTTTTGGGCTCAATTTAGAGTATTTAACACAAGTATAAAATAAAAAAATATGTAAAAAATTTTCATTTTAGCGAGTCATTCTGTGAAAAACATTTTAGGTTTTATTTTCAATTTTTTCTTTTTTTTTTCGAGAAATTTCAGTAAAATACCACTTTACCTTGAATAATGTATTGAATTTGACTATAAACTACGTTTGAGATCACAAATAGTAAAATTTATTACAATTTATACGCGTTTCGATGTCCTAGGTACACCTTCATCAATTGAATAAATTGGCAGGGATGGCAAGCACAGTAGTAATAGTAATTTTTGGCAATGGTACAATGGACTATTGCGCCGACCGGCCTGTGTAGGGGGCAGGGAACTGTCCTTGCATCAGAAAGGTTCTGGGTTCGAATCCCGGGGAAGGCATGGATGTTTCTTGCTCTCTATCTGTGTTCTACGTCCTTTCTCCTTTATGTGTGAATGTGATCCGCCCTATAAATGGGTTGTGGTAGTGTGACGTGGGTGACGCTGCTCCACCGCCGTGGCTTCGCCACAGGTGCCCACTGGGTAATGAAAAGAGAGTTAGCAATTCTGGCACTTTCTGTGGCCAATGGACAATAGTTCCAAGTGTCCGCCATTTAAAAAAAATTGACTATTGATGACGGTCTGGGAAACATCACTGAGGATTATCCGAAGAGATGCCGTCTCAGTTTTGATCTTCAGCAGCTTTGGTAGTCCGATGACCTGCTCGCGAACTCAAACACTTTACGGTAGAACAGTTCACCGAGGGCCAATACAACGCAATTTCGTTTCTTTTGCTAGCTGATCAAAGTGGTCACCCACCCGCTCAATGATCGCAGACAGTGATGCTTGACTTCGGAGCAAAAACAGAGTTGATTCAAATTGACAGAGGTTAAGCTAACTAGTCAGGTAAATACACAGTTGAAAAATTAAAATGTTATAAATTGACAGTTGAAACGTTATAAAATTATTGTTTTATAAATATTTGATAAATATCACACCACACTGAGATAATTTGCAAATGAATTTTTGTTTTTAAAGGAAAGTAATGTAAATATTTTTAATAAAATTTTTAAAAAAAGAAAAATGGTATTTCATAAGAGATGAAAAAATATAATATCAATTTTGGTAAAAGTTTACAATAGAGTGCAATGTTTTATGTTCTTGCAAAAACAGGTGGGGGGGAGGAGCTTTTTAAGTAATAAGAAGTCGCGAAGAAAAATAGTTGGAAAATGGACAATTTCACAATCAGCGAAAGCTCCAAGTAAAACTGCTAAATCCAAGAAGAACCTTATTATTATACACTCTTACCTAAATTTTATTTCATATAATATGAAGAAATATAGTTTGAATTTTATTACACAAAACATGAAGAAGTGTAACTTAAATTTTATTTCATATGATATGAAGAGATTAAATTTTATTTCATATGATATGAAAAGATTAAATTTTATTTCAGAAATATGAAGAGACATAAATTTTACAGTTTAAATTTTATTTCATTAACAAAGGAAGAAATAAAATCTAAACTTCCATAAAATAAGAAGAAATATAATTTAAATTTTACTGCATTTATATGCTTACATGCTAATTTAAATTTTATAAAGAAATAGAATTTAAGTTTCCTTTAATAAAATCTATAGAAATGTAATTTAAATTTTATTTCATAAAATATGAAGAAATATAATTTAAATTTTGCTTCATAAAATATGAAGAAATATAATTTAAATTTTATTTCATATAATATGAAGAAATATAGTTTGAATTTTATTACACAAAACAGGAAGAAGTGTAACTTAAATTTTATTTCATATGATATGTAGAGATTAAATTTTATTTCAGAAAATATGAAGAAATATAATTTAAATTTTGTTTTATAAAATATGAAGAAATATAATTTAAATTTATTTCATATAATATGAAAAAATATAGTTTAAATTTCATTACACAAAACAAGAAGAAGTGTAACTTAAATTTTATTTCATATGATATGAAGGGATTAAATTTTATTTCAGAAAATATGAAAAGATATAAATTTTACAGTTTAAATTATACTTCATTAACAAAGGAAAAAATAAAATCTAAACCTTATTTCATAAAATAAGGAGAAATATAATTTAAATTTTGCTGCATAAAATATAAAGAAATAGAATTTAAATTTTATTTCGCAAAATATAAATAAAGATAATAAAACATTATTTATAAATTATTTACATTATTTACAAATAAATATAATAAAAACTTTGCTATACTATCAATTAAACTATAATACTTTTAAAAAAAACTTACAATATTAACGAAATTATAACGAAACACTTTAACGTGTATATCAGTCGTACCAGTCAAATGTTGATTGTTCCAGTTCGTAATCTACCTCTGATTTAACTAAGAATATGGTTTTGTCAATACAAGCACTACAAATAAACATGTTTGTAATTCAATAAAAAAAAATTAGATCTGGAATGCAAACACAAAGTTGCGTTGATAATCTATAACATGAAAACGGTTAGGGAAACTTGAACTATGATAAGAAAATATGATTTCATTTCACATCTATTGTTTATTAGAGCTCTTGATGAAGATAAGTGTTATAGTGGAAAACAAAGGCTACGATAAAACAAATGGTTGAGTGTTTCGTCCAATTTAAAGCTAGAGTATAAGATATTTTAGTATGCCAGTTATTATTAAGAACGAAAAAACAAAACCAGCACCTGAACTATTACTAGCTCAATTGGTAAGTTTTTCGATTTAATTTATATTTGTTATCGACAAAGTGGAAGTCTGACATTGTATACAATGACGAAAATCGATCATTAAAATAAGAAATGCTTAAATATTTCATACATTGCCTAATCATTGAATACGAAGCAGAATAATAAATCAGTGAAGTGTGAACTATGATTATTTCAAATTTTCAATTAGTATGATAATACCATATAAGTATTATGATAAAGTAATTACTTGGAGCTATAAACACATTCCTATTTTATTTATTTTCTACGAAGGTGGTAAGAACCCTGCTCGCTGCCGCTTACCAAATCCGATGATTGCTTCACAATAATTGTTTTTTCTTGGCAGAAAAAAGTTTTTTCTACTGAAGTTAAAATTGGGAAAAATATACTTCAGGGTGCCCCTTGGCGAAATTGGCGACTTATGTTTAACGCCATTCCTGCTTGTGCGGAACACTGTGGTAACAGCAGGAATGGCGGCCAAAACTTTATAAAATTGTAATGCACCCAATATAAGCAAGATTAATTAACACAATAAAATGGACTTTGAATTGAAACAAAAATTAATGGACTAAGCACAGAAGGAAAAAAAACACTTTTTCATTAAGCTTGAATATTCTTAGATTTAGGTGCACAGAATTCTATAATAGCAGTTAGATACTGTCTAAATTTATCATGAATAGAATCTGTGTACCTCCATCGCCACATAAATTCGGCGAAATACGAATCGAAAAAGGCGTCCGTGGTACCGAACTGGCTGTGACATTTTTTTTTACAGTCCCTTTCTATGACCGCCCACATACCTTCGATCTTATTGACCAGAAGCAAAAGTAACCTTACCAGCCGGTATCCACCGTAGAACTAACGAACCTCTGAAATTACATATACTGTTGAACATTTAAAAATAAAGCTGAAATCTAAACCTATCAGAATCACGATTCGGTTTTAACATCGCCCAGCTTGGCGATCAACAGCTATCACAACTTGGATCAACAGCTATCCACTTACCACGTCCAAATATTATTATCTATTAGTATTATAAATACTTAGATCTATTGGTACAGAAGTAATTTTTCTAAGTAATCCTTTTTTCAAAATGACATTTATATTGTTATAACAATATATTATTCAAACAAATTTGATGAGTTTGAAGCAAAATGAATGATTTGAAGAATGAATACATTAAATAATTACTATTTTCATTTATTTAGAATATTTGCATGACTCGCTTAGGTTAAATGCGGCATCAAATATTTTAGATGCAAAGATAAAGTAAAACAAC
The DNA here is from genome assembly GCF_043381705.1 of Parasteatoda tepidariorum. Classification (NCBI taxonomy): domain Eukaryota; kingdom Metazoa; phylum Arthropoda; class Arachnida; order Araneae; family Theridiidae; genus Parasteatoda; species Parasteatoda tepidariorum. The sequence continues at coordinate 74,126,111 of NC_092207.1, read as the reverse complement.
ATTAAAATGCAATTCTAAAATGTAATAATTAAAGTTGAAGTAAAAACAAACTTAGAGATCTTAAATAATAATGAAAACAATTTATGTGGAATATACGTTTGACGTTACGTTTCTTCAAGTTCATAACTCTAAAGCTCCTATACTATTCATTCTCTAATTCAGGGGCTCTACATAACTTAAGTTCATAATTTAATATTTTCGCTTAGCAAATGGGCGGAAATATTCAATGCTATTTTTGCTTGCATCTCATTGTGCATGAAGCTGATCGTTAAGTTCTAAATCATTTAACGGATCTTTTTAACTGTAATTTATAACAGTATATTATTGTTATTTGCACAAAAATAATAATTGTAAAACGGTTAATAAGATTAATCCATCTATCTAAATAGCTCTATCTTAAAATGTAGTACCGAATTACATTATAATAATTATTAAAAAAAAACTATTCTCAGCAAAAGTCTTAAACTCTTGAATTAAAAGCGTAATAATAGCAGTACTGGAAAATAAATTTAAATTAGGGATGCAGAAATATTTATAGAAAAACAATACCTTTATGACTTTTATTAATTTTTTGATGATGATAACCAAAACAATATGGAAATGAATGAGGAAAAACTGGATCCTACCACGTGATTTTCCGGCCAATAAAAAAGCACGAGCAACAAAGGAAAACTTCTACACCATCATTAGATTTTTATATATAGTAAGATTCTTTAACAAAAGTATAAATTCTTTATTACTTGCTATGCATTATAATGCGGAATAATTTTTCTGCCGAAATGTGTATGCCGTTGGCCGGTGTTCCCTATACTGAAGTGTATTTTAAAGCAAAGATTCATTTCCCAGTATTCCTTACACTGATATTTTATAAGGCAAATGACCATTGCCAGCTATACACTTTTCGGTCCTTTCTTACGGTGATGTTTATTCATGGTAAAGTAACATTGCCCGGGATTCCTTACACTGCTTTTTTTCTTTATCGATTAAACGAATTCCTTTGATAATAATCAAATAAGACTGTTAAATTAAAATTTGCATTTCATAAAAAAGTTATTTTAGATAAAGAAAATGCAATATTTATTTAAGCAAAATTTTCAACTAAGTAATATTTTCAAAAAATAGTGAAAGAGAAATTAATGTACAGTTTTATTTTTTTCCCGAATAATTTGCATCTGCCAACTATTAATACCATGCTTTGCGTAAATTTCATTTGTGATTGAAATCATACAATACATGATTCTCATATTTTTCCGTTATTCATTTCAAAAAGTTGGGTTATTTTCGATGGTTTTCCCTATTTTTTAATCATACGTAACCCATTTTATAAACAAAATTAATTTATTTTTAAAAAAAATGCTAGGAAAAGAATGGGTAAATTAGAAAATCCTTTTTATTTTAATCTAATAAATATTTAATGAAGTCGTTAGCTATATAAAAATTTTAGTTAACTTCAAAGTTTAAAAAAATTTTCTATCATAGTAAATTTCTAAAATAATTTATTTCATTCTGATATCCAATAGTTTAATGAATTATTATAGATTTAGGACTCGAAGTATTAGTAAATTTAAAGTAATATATTAATCACAGAAAATTTGCTTAGTGATATACAAAACGTATCTTTTGTAATAAATTCGAATAAAGTCTAAGAAATACATATATGGAATTATACTAAATTGAAAAACAATTGCATTCAGCCTCAGCAAGGTCTCTTTTATTGTACTATTATTCTTTGTATGAATGAAAACATCATTAAAAGTAACCGAATTGTCATAGTTTGGCTGTGCAGAACTCTAAATTTCAAGAAAATAATTCAAATCTGCCAGTGGCGTACGCAAGGGAGGGGTTTAGGGGTTTAAACACCCCCCTTGAGCTCAGACAAAATGGCAAAAATAAAAATTTTAGTAGAAATTATGCGAGCTATTATTTTTTAAGACCATATAGTTTTATTTGCCTTATGACTACTTTTTTTTCTCACGGTATTTCTCAGAATACTGNAAATCTGCATCCTTTTAAATTATTTTTTCATTCGATATTTAGTTTTAAGTTAGTAGTTACTTGTAGTGGAATTTATTAGAATACTTAGATATGTTCTCAGATTTTATAGAAATACACCTTACGAACAGGAAGGGGAAAATATAATTAATTAATTCCAGTTAGCTATGCTTAATAAGAATGCGGTAATAAGTCAAGTTTGGAAAACAACTGGATACCTGCAACGGACGTTATTGTCGATGAAACGTAGCATTCAGAAGCCAATTTGGTTCGACACGCACACGTGACGTCACTTACAGGTATCCAATTTAATCTGAACTAAATTACATGGTTAGGCCTAATCAGTTCACTTTTTCTCGGGTTGCAAGTACCCAATTAATTTAAAAATTACCCTAAATAATGCTGTTTATCATAGTACTCTCGACGGAATTTTACGATCTGGTAAAATTTCATAACAAATGTTATTTACACATCTAGTTCCTTTTTTAATACAATAAAAAATCAATTATTAAGCTAAATTTTACAAAGATTAAACTACATTTATTGTACAAAATCAAACTGAATTCCTAGGGTAAGAATTACTGAAACTTTACCTTTTTCTATTCCTTATTAGATATTAAGTGCTATTTTAGTGCTGGTAGTTGGACACGCTACTTACGAGAAAGACTATGAGATACCTAGGTTTGTTCTCAGAATTTATAAAAACACACCCTATCTACATGAAGAGGGAAAAAGAAGCATTCCGATCAACGAATTCCGAACCTCTTACACAGCTCTCTGTCTTCTTGTAGTTTCGGCAGCCTATTTCTTCACAAACCTCATTCTTTACCTCACTTGCAAGTGCACTTTAGAACTCTATAACACTATACTAGTAAGCTATTCTTCAATTCACTTCATTTCATTTAATTTTTTGTAAGCCCTGTATCCTATTTAAAAAGCTTTGTGGAAGGATGTTGTAAGAGACATTTTTGAAAATTTGAGTTCATTTACTCATTTCCCTGCGATTGCTACAATTGTTTCTTTATTAAATGCCTTAAGATGATAAAAAAGATTGTTGAATCGAAAATTAAAAAATATATACAGTTAAAAGGGGATCCCAAAATGATTCATTCTCTTAACACAAACTTGTTACAACATTAATTTTAAAAAGAATTTAGGCATGTTGTTTTTTTTAAAAAATCTTTTAAACTGATACACTGACTTACCAAATAAATTACTGTGTTAGCGTAAGTTACGCAAAAACAAAAGTATTTATCAAAACTTCGAAGGCTGACTAGTAAGGAATATTTAACTACCTTTCAATAATAACTGATTTCAAAATTATACAATGATGAACAAAAATTCCAACACCAAGAAGGAGTTGTGCCAGATAAATTAATTTGGTAGGCTTGTTTATACAACTAAAAGGACGACTTTTCAAATTTTGCGATTGGCCCATAAGTTTGGCACTAGTTGGTATCAGGTTTGCTTTGAATGCCTGTTCGAAAGTTCGCAAGAATTATTTTTCGTTAAATTTTGAACTAGTGAGTAGCTGATAGTCAAGAATGCCTTTAAGAAGACGAAGAAGATATTTTCAGCAGCTCACTGACTTTCGTGTAATGGGCTGTGAGAAGGTGAATTTTCTTTCCGCGAAATTATACAAAAGACTGGAGAGAAATGTATCCACCGTGCATGATTTCATTTTATTTTATAACCGTCGTTGAACAGCAGATCCAATTTTTGGGTTTCGACTACTAATGTTCAACTCCGTAGCCTTGTAATTTTGAACCCGATCCAGAAGACAAGGGAACTAATAGTTCAAGTATTGGGAAAAATTTGCCTTAATGGAGGACCTCTTGAGGGAACTAACCCATATTTGTATTACATGGAGAGGAAAACCACGAAAACTTCCCATGATCAGCCTGACGTCAGAAGGACTCTAATCCATGATCCTTAGTTCGTTTTCTTACTTCAACTCGTTCTTTTTACAAAAACTAATTGGGCACAATTGGGGTTAACAATTGGCAATTTTTTGCTCTTTTAAACGAATTATTACCACATCTCTTTTAATTTTTTTTCAACTTAGCTTTTTTTATTTTAATATTATTATTGGCGCCAAAAATAGTACTATGAGTTTTTGCTTTTTTCTTAAACGAAATGAATTAGTATCATTTCTCCATAAATGCTGCTTTTTATAACCTAGCTTCTTTTATTTTTCAGTTAGAAAATATTTCCAAACTTAATTTAGCATAATTGGCTTCAATAATAATACAGACATTTTCCACGCTTCTCTAATTCACCATTAATTTTAATTTTTATTATGTAGCTTGTTTTTTTATTTTAAGTTGTATCTATTACCAAAATGAATCAAGTAACATTTTTATTAGCAATAGTATGGCGATTTTACGTTCTCTCTAACCGAATTAATACTTTTTCTCCATTAATTTTGCTTATTTCAATTACTGGTTTTAAACTACTTAAATTTATGTAAAAACGTTTTCAAAGCATAACTATCAATCATGCAAAGCATAACTACGTTTCAAAGCATAACTAACAATCAAGCAAAGCAATCATATGGTTTAAGAATACTAATTTGATGACGTAGTTCACTTATGCTAACACGTTGATCATTGAGTTCATCTGACATAACGAATAAAAAATAATGCATTAAGGAACTCGCAATAAACTCTTTTTTGATTAATGAAAGCTAGTAAATATTACTGATCTCATCGTTAAAATATTTATCAGAACAGAATCGTCTGCAGTTTAATTTATTTCAATGGCGAGTTCTTAGTTAATGAGAAAATTTCCCTTTTTTAATGTCTCTTGAGAATGATCTATTCGAAATTTTTGAATGATTTTCTGGATCGGGAGGTAAAATTATCTTTTCCATTCACTGACCAAATTTCAGGAGGACAAAAGAAATGGTTCTGAAGTTGTAAAGAGAGAGACATAAACTCTTCATTTTATTATTGTAAATATCCCAAACAAAGAAAGTTTACATAATAATAATACAATTTTAATACTATGTATGCTTATAAAATAAATTCTAATTTATTGTAGGTGGTATTATAGTTATCTCAGCTTACATAGAACATTTCTTTTTTAGATTTTGGTTCAAGATATGGTGTTTTGTTTTCTCATGTTTATCTGCAGTATAGCTGCTGCTGCACATCCAGGAGAAAGGGCAATTAAGTGGAGAGAAACTGAAATATTGATTGCCTCAGTAATCACTTATTTAAGTTATTTGTCATAAATTGCATCAGAAATCATTCAATTGTGTTATATGTAATTCTTATTGCTTGCATCAGTATTCAATAATTTAAGTCATATGTTATCAAAACTTTTTTGCGTGTTTATTTTGGGATATTCACTACTTTTGTGTAATTAATAACTCTTGTGTAATTAATAACTCTTGTCTAAACTCTAGTCGACTGGCAAGGGGACTTGTCCAGCGTCAGAAACTATAAAATATTTTCGATATAAAATATATATTTCTTGAAACAAAGAAAAGTAGGAAAAAAACTATTTCACGTCAGTTAGTTTGTAGGAAAACTTATAACGATGGACAATAGTTTTTTGTGCAATTCTTGTATATGATGGTTTTCTGTTTTGTAATCTTTTTAAGAGACTACAAAACCCTAAAAAATTGACTGATTTGAAATATTTTATTACTTGTATTTAAACTCAAAATATTTTCAAATCCACTAAAAATTTAGTTGCTCAATCTGCATTATTTACAAAGCTATGAGATGTTTTTGAAACAAGGATTATGGTTTTTTCAGTAACAAAATTTTTAAATACTTTGGCTCATAGAGGAATTTTTGGGGTTTACATACTATTGAATTTCTAATGTCTTTTTCTAGTAAATATGGAGCTTTGAAGTAATTATTTTATAACCAGTACGATATATCTATTAGAAAATTACATAGTATTATCAATTTATAAAATATTGAAATTTTTACAGTATGACCTGAATTTTTCTTAAGTTTTCATAGTGAATACTTAAACTGATGTATAAGTAAATTAATAGTGCCAATGATCATTGTAATCAATAAATAATTGTTTTTCGCAAAACATGCTCGAAAAAGACGAATTTATTAAAAAGTTTTAAATTGCGAAATCTCTCCGATTTTTTTGGATTAGTAAAACAAATACGCAGGATCACAAAAATTTAAAAATAAATTATTAATTTCCAACAAACACATGCCAGATTTTTTCACATTCAAAAAAAATTAGAAAAAGGTTTTTTTTTAGATTTATTTGAGGAAAGATTAATTATCGCGTTTCAAATATTTAGATATAAGTAGATAAAAATAAAAGTAATTTTACAGATTTTGAAATTATAATATATAGTTATTTGATTAAAATTTAAACAAGAGTTGAATTCGAATTTATGCTTTACAAACACAAAAATATTTTAAAAATAAATTTGATTTATTAAAGAGTTTCATTACTTTTTAGGGTATATCTATGTTTTGTTGTGTTTCGTCAGGAGTTGGAGTCTATTATTCATATTGGGTTTATAGAGGGCTTTAAACTGCTTGAATCATGTAAGTTGCTGTTTTTTAAGAGAATTTTAATTATTCTAACATCTGAAATATTTGATATACTATTCCTTATTAAAATTGCACTGCGAAAAAAAAAGTATGGTCAAAACTACCGGAATAAAGTAGAAGTTTCCGTGTTTTTGACTCAATGGAAACGACAAAAAAAACTCGGTAACTCTTACCGCAGCCCTTTGGGAATGATTTTGGTAAAATTATCAATAAAATATTGTTGTATAACATACGATAAAATTTGGTAAATGTTGCCAAAATTTGGCAATTTTATTATGATATCTGAGAGCTTGGTGCAAAAACTATTTATTCGGTTAAATTTAATTTTCAGTTTTTTTTAAAATTTTTTTTTTACTAAATTTGTGATAATGCGAACTATAATTTGAAAAACAAAGTTTCAGGTAAACTGTTGCCATATGAATATGGAAAAATTTCTAAATGGAGCGTTTTGGATTTATTAGCCATAATTATGTTCTTTTTCCTGAAATATCATTATCAATGTCAATGAAATTAACAGTAGGGTAATTGTACTATAACTTTTTCCTTTGAGGAAGAAAATATCTAACTTATAAAGAAAAATCCCGAATAATAATTCTCAAAATTGTATATATTATTCCAAAGTAACATTAAGACTGAAACAGAACATATAAAAATTCGCTTTCTGCAATTATAAAAATTTAGTACTACATATCAAGCTAAAGCTAATTAATAAAACAAGTAATGTAAAGAAAATTGAAGTCAATTCTTGCTTAAGTCAACAAAAAAAAATTTTTTTAGTTGCTTTTTACTCCTAAATATCATTTATATGGGAAATTTTTTTCTCCTGTATAAAACTAAAATTATAATTAAATGTAATTAATGAACTAATATTTGAAAGACAACTGTATAAACAACGTCATCCTCTACAAGTTTAAAAAACGTATTTGAACTTAAATGAATGAATAAAAAGTATTTATTAGCAATTGAATATTTGAGCAAGATATAATAATTAAGGGAAAGGGTGAACTAGTAGTAGGAATTGAATGATATCATATAAAAGACATGTCACAATAAGCAATACTAAATTTCTCACGTTATTCCAAAATAAATTTAACGATCAATAACATATCAGGTAACATATAAATCAGGTAACATGTAAATAAATCAGACAACATATAAATAAATCATGTAACATAGAAATAAATAGGCAGTAAAGCTATAATTGAGAGCGATTAACTCAAAATGTATTTAAGTTATATCTTTTAGAGAATTATCAAAATTAACAATTCTAAAAATTTTACATGATTTTTAATTAACATTAAAAAATAAGTTTATACACAAAGAAGTATCATTAAAAATATTTTTTGCAACTAAATAAATAAGAACAGCTTTTTTATTCTAATATATTCAATTCAAACTAAATACTTTTATTTTAATCATACAAAGATCTTATTTTCAAAATTTTGCTTAAATAATACGAGTAGTATATTAAAAGTTTGTAAACGTAGTTTTTCTTTTAGTGTTATGTTAAAAAGTATAGATCTAGTTCGCATTTTTAATGAAAGATTCATAAAATAATAGTTTAATATTTCGTAATATTTTAAATTCATAACGGAAAACAATACATGAATAATATTTTCGTAGAAAATTTCATATATTAATATTTCTCTCCAAAAGGAAAGCGTAATGGTATAAAACCATTTCACGTTTATGTCAGCATATTGGGATTAGATACAATATGGCTCTTGTATCAAAAAGGTTATAACGGTTATTTAACGTTATTTAAAATTATAACGGTGTTTACCCGTAAATTATTTATTTATCTCTTACTTAACGGTATTTTAATTTCTAATTTGGATTAAATAGATATTTAATTGCTATTGAAGTTATTTTCAACTATTTAACAACTAAACTGCTTATATTTAATTTATTTTGCCATTTCAGCTAGTTAAGTTACATTTTTATAAAATGGTATGCAAATTATATTTACTTATAATATAAATTTTATGTAAGACTGTGTTCAGTCAAAGTATGCATTTAAAGAAATAAATCAAAAGTAAATATTTAAAAAAATTCTGAAGAAATATTAAATACTATTTATTCGTACTGTTGTTAAGTTGATTTTTGGTGGAAAACATTTATTGAGTTTTATAGTAAAAAACAATAACAACAAGAATTTCAACAATTTTGTGAATGAAGCTACATACGCAACTGAGAAAAACGATTAGAATTAAATTTTAATCAATTGGAATCGGAAAATAAATCTGCGGAACTAATCATGTGTTAAAACAATTATAAATTTTGGGATCTTTAGACTAATAATTTTTACTTTTGATGTAAAAATTCTTTTCGTTCTGTTGTTAAATAAGTTTTTTGGTGGAAAACATTTATTGAGTTTTTAGAGTAAACTACAACAAGAATTTCAACAATTTTGTGAATGAAGCAGCATACGCAACTGAGAAAAACGATTAGGTTTAAATTTTAATCAAATGGAATCGGAAACTGAATCTGGGGAACCGATTATGTTTTTAAAAAAAATTTTGGGACCTTCAGACTAATAATTTTTACTTTTGATGTAAAAATTCTGTTCGTTCTGCTGTTAAATAAGTTTTTTGGTGGAAAACATTTATTGAGTTTTTATAGTAAGCAGCAACAACAAGAATTTCAAAAATTTTGTGAATGAAACTGCATACGCAACTGAGAAAAACGATTAGGTTTAAATTTTAACCAAATGGAATCGGAAACTGAATCTGTGGAACCAATCATGTGTTAAAACAATAATAAATTTTGGGACCTTTAGACTAATAATTTTTACTTTTGATGCAAAAATTCTGTTCGTTCTGTTGTTAAATAAGTTTTTTGGTGGAAAACATTTATTGAGTTTTTAGAGTAAACTACAACAAGAATTTCAACAATTTTGTGAATGAAGCTGCATACGCAACTGAGAAAAACGATTAGGTTTAAATTTTAATCAAATGAAATCGGAAACTGAATCTGGGGAACCGATCATGTGTTAAAAACAATTTTGGGACCTTCAGACTAATAATTTTTACTTTTGTTGTAAAAATTCTGTTCGTTCTGTTGTTAAATAAGTTTTTTGGTGGAAAACATTTATCTTTTTATAGTAAACAACAACAACAAGAATTTCAACAATTTTGTGAATGAAGCTGCATACGCAACTGAGAAAAAGATTAGTTTTAAATTTTAACCAAATGGAATTGGAAACTGAATCTGTGGAACCGATCATGTGTTAAAACAATAATAAATTTTGGGATCTTTAGACTAATAATTTTTACTTTTGATGTAAAAATTCTGGGAGCGGGGAAATGCATAGAAATAAAATCACTTTCACTTCGCTAAAGGAACACCAAAAAACTTTTTTTTAATGTCACGTTAAAATAAAAAAAAATCAGAACTCTTTAGAAATAAAATGGTTCGTGTCATGGAAGAGGGTTAAAATGCTGCATTAAGGTATAATTTGTTGGAAATCGAGAATGCGTCAGTCGTGCTCAGCTGCATATTTTAATGAATACATCACGATTCGCAGAAATGGGTGCTACTGTCTCACATTTTTTTCTCCTGGAATGAAATATGATGAAAAAAATATGTGATGAAAAAAAGTGCGCAAAAGACTCTTTTATTTTTCGAATGAATTGGTTATTCACTTCCACAAAAATACTATGAACTAAATTAATTTTCATAAAAAAAAGTTAAATTTCTCATTTTGAAATAATTATAATCTTTCGTTCCTTAAAAAAAAATGCTTGAAATATTTGGCTTAATTTCAAATGTCAAGCTGATATCGACTTTTTCGTTTTTCTTAATGTAGAATTTTTCAAAACTGAATTGAACTTCATTTAAAGCTGAAGATATCTCATTGAAATTATACAAATGAGTGTTTTTATGCTTACAAATTTCTCTTTGAATTTTTTTAAAAAAAAACGAGAGAAGTATTGAAAATAAAGTATAAATAAAAAAGTAGGTATTTTAGAAACTATTTTGTTTACTATTTAAAATATTAAGGGTAAATTTTAAACAATTATGTTATAATATTTAAAAAAAGCCATAATATTAGTTTTCTTTTTAATTTTTTACTATAATTTCTTAAGTAAATTTTCCCCCCAGAATTTTCTTCTCTTTATTAAAAAATTTTCAGTGTCATTGTCACTTTTTTAGAAGGTCAACTTTACGTTTCATTTCATTTGATTGCGAAAAAACTATGAAACTTAAAAACTTAAAATTAAGAAGCAAAACATTCAGGAAGGAAGAGTAAAACAAATTTAACATCCGATATTCGAGAACATTATATTTGAAAATTATTAACTGTTGATTGTATAAAAAAAATACCATGCGAGGCGCTCTAAAAACCACAGAAATGAATCTACAGAATTGAAACTTGACACTCTGAAGGAATCATTTTTATTTATGAACTTAGGGCGAGTTTTTTTTCTTCAAAATTTTAATTTATTCGAGTATTATTGTATGATGGAGTGCTTATTTTTGGCTTTATATAATAAACAATTGTATTTTTAAGTGGCTTTAGTGAATATCCCTTGGTTTTAAATTAAACAATGACTATCTATCCATTATTGCAGTGCTTCCCAAAGTGTGGTACGCTGACCCTCAGAGGTACGGGAACAGTTTAGCAGGGGTACGCGTTCTTATGCGAAATATCTTGTAACAACCGAAAATTTCAAAAAATTTCATTTAAAAACAAAGCTAGTCATGAAAATTTACGATTACGCAATTTTCTATTTGCTATTTTTTTGCAGAGTTAGCAGTTAATAGTTAGTGGTGTCAACAGCCAGTTGTGATTTTTAACTTCTGTGCAATTTTTTTTATCACAGCAAATACAATATCATCCTTCTTACTGATGCAAATAAACTTAATAACAAAGCTTGCACCAAAAAAGAAAAATAAATTTTTAAAAAAATATATAATTTTTTTTGTGGTACACAGCGTTGCGAAAAATTTAGAAAGGGTACACAAAAGTCATAAGTTTGGGAAACACTGTGCAGTATTGTAAAAAAAAGTATCTACTCGAGACCTTCATTGCATAAGTTCACGCTTGACGTGATGTCAAAGTAACAAAAAAAATTAAACTCCATGCATGGAAAAATCATAAGCACAGCCGTTGTTTTGGGTATTCAATTTAGAGTTACATTTTGTTTTGCAGTGCAAAAACCTTTAGTCTCAGAAACTTAAATTTACATGCAGTACGAAGAAATAAAGAAGAAAACTCGATAATAAGTTTGAGAGTTATATAGTAACAGTTAAACTTGTAGTAAAAAATAGCATACGGATCGTTCTACAGACCGCAGAAATGCAATTGCAGAGTTTAAATTTGACGTGCTGAATAAGCAAAACGGTGCGTTAAAGTTGAGCTAAGTTTTTATACATAAGTTAGAATGTTAATTAACGTGAAGTTAATTAAATACAGCGTCGTATCGCCCATCGAATTTGTTGAAATATAATTCCTTCTCTCATACATCCTTTACTTAACTTAGATTTATTATTTGGTTATGTATTTTACTGTAACCATGATACATTTTTGTTTTGTGTAACTGGCAACTTCGATGCATAGTTAGATTGTTTATGTTCCACGACACATGGCTTCACGCCTGTCTTTGTGTTAAGTAAAAAATATATAGTGAAAGAATCTTTGGGAAGGAATATCGAATGTGTCACTTAAGAGAATCGATACTTAGCGGGTTTGGCTTACTCGAAATTAAATAGAAAGGACAGTTACTAACGTAAACAAATGCCCCGCTTAAACATACTATGTCAAATTTAGGTATCCGTTTAATTCATTCCATTAACAAAATATGTTTACATAAAATTATAATAATTATATATTTTATTAAATGAATTTTTTATCAACTCTTAAGAATAAAAAGAAGCGATGATTGAGAATTCTCAGAAAAATTTGCTATGGGCACGTCTGTGGTAATCTATGGCAAACATAGAAACTTATATGGCATTATACCTTACACCTATATTAACCATAGAAATTCGTACCGTATTCACATTGCAAGACGTCATACGCCTGTGGTTACCATAGAAATTTGTATTGCATTCATTTGATAACCATAGAACTTGTATGGTTTTATATGGTGGGACACCATAGCCTAATGTTACGATCAAAGTGAAGTAACTTCGGCATATGGCAAACTAATGGAAACACATTACACGCTTGCGTCATTCATATGACGCAGGAGTCAAGGGACAAGAGACGTAAATATACAAGATACAAGATCAAGATCAATGTAACGTCATTCATATGATGTCTCTTGTATCTTCATCAACTCTCATGGTCGCTTAAGAGACACTGCTACCATTTCGTTTTAAAAGTTTATTTTATTAACTCTTTCAAGTAACGCGTGTGAAGCGCTTTAAAAATAAATTAGTACATACTACCACTCAATAATTTTGATACACATTTTTTTTTAGTTTTATCTATTTCCCTTTTATTCAATTTTTTTATCCAAAGCATGAAAATACTATACTTTAATAACCGAGAAAAAAAAGTATGACTGAAAGTATCAAGATGTCAAAAATCTCACCATGTGCATGGCTGTATGGGAACACAAAAAGCTCTGTATTTTTTCCGAAGAGCTTTTGTATAGATCTTGGCAAAATTAACAAAATAGAATAGTTTCATAATATGTAATAAAATTTGCTAAATGTGGTAAAATTTGGTATACGTGGTATCATGATACATTAAAGAAGGACATAAATACCATTTATTTGGTTAAATTCACCTTGTAGCAGTATGAACTATAATTTTGAAAGCCAGAATTTCCTGTAAACCGTTACCATATGAACGGAATAATTACCAAATGAATAGTTTAAATATTATATATTTTGGTTATATTTACCAGAATTATGTTTTTTTTTAGCAGAAATTCTATTACCATACACTAAGATAATTTCACCAGAATTTCGCGTGCTTTCCTTCATTTTTGTATCAAATATTGACCTTAAAAAGCTAAAAAACTTACTTTTTGCCCACAAACTGAAACTTCAATGAATAACTTTGATCACTGTATCATATTATGCAAAATGAATGTATGTGATCTGGATCATTTGGACAAGTGCATCCCAGATATAGTTAGTACAAGTTGAAACCGACAGATGGAATGATTTAATGCAATTTGAATCACATTGGATCTAATAAAATGACCCGAGTTTGCAGATTGGTGATTACTTATAAAGGGTTTTACGATGGATTTTAAATCTTCGAGTAGGCAAAATTGTGTAATAAAATTTATTTCTTTGCTTTGATAAAAAATTACACTCAAGTTTATAACTCGTTTTTCTTGAGGAAATTGTAAAAGAAACTATTAGTATATTGATGACGTTAATGCTAATGACGTTATATTCCAAGAATGTAGAGGGAAAAGGCTAAGCAAGGTGCACTCCAAATATTCTTTTTTTTTTTTCGTTCAAAAAAAATTCTATTTTCTCAGCAGTTTTTTTAATAAATTTAAAAGAAACTGCTTAATTGTATTTTTTTAATAATTCTAAATCTTTTCATTTATTGATATTGCTTGTTCGACTAAACTTTTTTTATGTATCATTAACTTTTTTCCTTTTTGCTTTTCTTTTATAAAATGATTAAAAAGTCAAAGTTCATAAAATAGTAACATTTCTGGATATTCTTTTATTTAGCATGGAATTATGTTACGAATTTAAAACAAATAAAGGCACCAAACTTAAAGTAATTATATGTAATTCAGAAAGTAGCGATTGCTTAGTGGTTAAATCAGTGGGCTGTCATTGTGAAGGTTCGATACCCAGCTTGAAGCCCACTTAGCTTCAGATTGATGGGTACCAGACCATGACCCACCTGGCTTACAATGGGCTGTTGCGGGAATACTTTGCTTCATATAATTTGGAGAATTTTAATCCAAACGCTATTAAGAACAAAAACATTTTTTCTAAGTGCTATTTGGAAAATTAATTATGCATAAACATTTGGAATTTTTAGCACTCTCCCACTGAAAAAATAGTCATTATGACACTGCGATTCTTCCCGTAAAACAATCTTATTTTGAGACATAATCAACGTGGTGTTCCTTCCTTAATTTGAGCTTCTTCGAGTTTCTGACTTCCTGAATTTAGATAATGTAGTTTAGTTCTCCAGATTTTTCTTTGAACCATTTCTTAGAACACTTTCTCTTTCCAAAATACCTTTTTTCTTCATAGTAATAAAAGAGTCACGTTATAATATTTTCCATTGTTCACTAAAGAATGTTTTCATTGTGATCCTTTGGGATGATCCAAATGATCATATAGTTGCCCATTATCACTTATTTTGAAGATATTTAAAAGATTTGCCCTAATTTTTGTTCTATAGAAGAAAGTGAAAGCAACTACAAAATTAATTTTTTTGCGTCAATATATAAGGCAACTCGAATTTTCGAAAGTCACAGTTATCGTTTGCAGTTGCTTGTCTCTAAAGTTCCAGGCAACGAAAATCAAACTCAATTCAAAATGACTGGATTTTCAGTGAGTATAATATTATAAAATATTCCTTTTATGAAACAACTGATAATATTATTATTAATTACTTTATAAATCAATAATACATTTATTTATAATAGTGATATTCGAAGTATTAATTGGAAAAAATTTAAAAACGTAGATAATCAAAATAGTTTAGATATTAGTATAACATCCAATTTCATATACAGTGAAACTAAATGAAGTTGACCACACTTGTGGACTACCTGTGGACTACCTGTCTAAATTGAAATCTATAATCACTCTCGGAATTAATAATGTTTAGTTAAATAAACCAAAATTTTTGTAACTTGACTATCTGTTCATCATGTATGTTGACCACTAAAATAAGGGATATTTGTCTAGGAGTATTAGAGAATGCTTTTCTGATCCATTCAAAAGTTGACAGAAATAAAAAAAATCTTAGAAAATGTCCTTTTCCTTCATGTTGTGTATTAGAGTTTTATTACACCATCTTTAACTATACGATATTCAAAATATAATTGAAAAAAATGAATAAAGGCTAGATAATTATAAAGTTTAGATATTACTATCTACAACCAATTTAATATTAAAGAAAAGCTTGTCAAGTTGACCACACTTATAAGTTAACAGCATGTCTAAATTGAAATCTATTATCGCGAACAGAATTTATCCTGTTTAATAAAATGAACCAACATTTCTGTAACATGATCACATGTTCATATTAATCGCTGAAATAAGTTATATTTATCTAGGAGTATTAGAGAATGCTATTCTGAACCATTCATAAGTTGACAGTAATAAAAAAAAATCGAAATATTCTTTGCTATTATGTTGTGTATTAGAATTTTATTATACTAGCTTTTACCGTGCAGTATTCTAAAAATAATTAAACAAATTTTTAAAAAAGGTTAGATAATCATAAAGATTAGATATAGGTAATCTAATTTAATATTAAAAAAAAGATTGTCAAGTTGACCACTTTTGTAAGTTGACTACGTGTCTAAATTGAAATCTATTATCACGAACGGAATTTATCCTATTTAATAAAATAAGCCAAAATTTTTGTAACATGACCACATGTTCATTAAATGTTGACCGCTGAAATAAGTCATATTTGTTTAGGAGCTCCTAGGTTACAACAAATAAAAAAGAATCTTCGAAAATGTCCCTTGCTATTATGTGCATTAGAATTTCACTAAATTCGTAAAATAATATAAAAAGTTAACATTTGAGAGTTGACCATAAGGGAAAACTATCGAGAAACTTTTGTCTGAAAAATATATGTAAGATCATGTAACAAAATTACATCATATTCATTTCAACATATTATGAAATTATTTATTAAAATATCTTGATTTGATACGGATTACAGATATATTTCTTTAAACTTATGAGTTTAATGTTGAATTTATGTAACGAATTGGGATTCATTCTGGTTATTAATATAATTACGATGGATGGTGTCCTATTTGAAGAATAAAATTTTAAAGCCAAACAAATTTCTTCAATTTGAATTTGATTGATAACTACGTAATATATGAAACAAGCGCATTGTAAATAACATAACATATATCAAAATAACATGATATATAAACTGACTGAAAAAAAATCCCCTTCTATACGTCGACCACTAAAGCTAGTCACCACAAATAAGTTGAGTTAAAACTTGTTTTTTAATCGATAAAATACAGCTTTTTTTTAAATTTTTATTAGATTCAAAAATTAGTTGCTTGAAAATAATTAAATAAATCAATGTATTCCATATTGAAAATATTCTTAACAATGTTTCTTATAATGCTATTGCTATAAGAACATTAATTTGTTTAGTTGATGCACTGAATAGTGAAGCTAAAATAATTCTTGACATTAACATTAGACCTGAGTTAGTAGCCCGTTAGCTAGAAGCCCGTGGCCGGTAGACGCTATTAACTTAGAGGCTACTTTTTTTTTAAAAAAAAAACCTAATAAGTAAGTGACTGATATCGATTGGTCCTTTTAATTTAATATCCACTTTCTGAAAACTTTTCTTTTTGGTAAGGAAAAATTATAATTTTGATAAAAATTGATATTTGAAGTAATCTACGGCTATAAAAATTGTAAAAGTTATCCGGCTGGTTTTGACACATTTTTTTTTAAAAAAGCTGCATTAAAATTTTAACTGTATATTTGGTAAGCAGGAGTCTCATAACTGTAATTTTAAAGTTAAGTTTAAAAATTTATGAAAAAGTTTTCAATATAAGAACAAATTTGTGCTTAAAAACTCTAAAATTTGTGATGAATAAATTTTAAAATAATTTTTTTTCTAGATCATTAATGTAATTAGTTGTGTTTTGAACTAGAATCTCCACAAAAAAAATTTTTAAAGACAATGAAGTAGAACTAAATGAATTGTTTAATATTAAATTTTTTGGGGAAAATTCTAAATATTCTAAATTAAATCTTAATAAAAATAAGATTTTAGTTCAAAGCTTTAGCTTAGGTTTTTGTTCAAAGCATTGCTTACATTATAGAAAATTTACAAATAGAACTTTAAAGAATTCTATAATAAACTTTTTCTGTAATGTGTGTAATCGTAAGGAATTTTTCTCAAATTCCTTACGTTCTTCAGAAAAAGCTTTTAAAATGCAAGAAAATTATGAGAAGAAAATGAATAATTTGAAAATAAATTTCCGAAAATAAATTTTATTTGTCTTAAAAATATGATTTATTAAAAAAAAGGTTAAAACTCTCAAAGCATAAAAAAATAATAATAAAATCAAAAACATTTTAGTTTTGCTTTTGGGATTCTACTTCCGGTTACTGTTTTGCCTGTCAACATACGAAAAACTACTCCAGCTTCATTTTAAAAAATATAAAGGGTTTTGAATGCCAATGATCTAAAGTTTTAAATATAGACAGTAACAAAGAAAAAACATTACATTTTGGTCGAAATTGCCGATTTTCATCTAATCGAATGCCTAAAACATTGAAGTCGTAGATTTATTTTTTGCAAAAAATCACATTGAAAAAAATTTTGTCAGGAATATTTCTACTACATATTGAGTGCGGATGTAATACTATTTGACGATCACGAGGAGTGCATTCATTTTCAATCACGGCTACCACAATTTTAATTATAAAAGCCGTATTAAGATAATGTGACTAGCTCAAAATAAGTTAGAAAATATTAACTTATTTTTTGTACTTTAAGTTACCCAAAAATTCGTCTGAATGCTTAAGATTTACTTATATAGTGCAGAGGAATTCTGCATATATTGTGCAGATCAATACATGAAATCATTATCTTTTCGACTGAATGATAAAAGCCATACAACTATTACATGCTGTTAGAAATAATTACTAATTTGAACCTTTGGAAATTTTAAGAAATTTGTATTTTTCAGTAATTAGTCTAAAAATACAAAACCAAAATTATTATTAAATTATAAAATTTCATGCTATTTAATATGAAATGCTTGAAGAAATTAAAAGTTAAACTATTTTAAAATGAAAAAATTGAATAAGACATTATCTTTTCGACTGATTGATGAGGCATAAATTATTGCGTCTTTTGAGCTTATCTTCAAAAGCTGAGCTTATAATTAATTAAATTTTAAAACTTTTACCTATGCTTTGGATTAACATAGTCTTTCATTCTCCTTTCAGCTTTCGATTTTTACTGTAGCTATCGTCTTCGGACTTTCGTCTGCCACTCACGGTGGTAGTCGCGTTGTTGTAAAACCTGCAGCTTCTGTCTCATACTCCAATCCTGCTTATGCGTACCCTCCACTTCCTCTACCTCCAGCTCCAACTGCAACCACTTACAGATATGACTTCCGATACAATCCATTAAAATACGGATATGCTTCACCCTCTTTCCCTGTTGCACCATTGCCTCAAGCAGTACCAGTGCCACAGCAATACGCTGTTTCTGCATATCCTGTATCCTATTCATGGGCAGCATATGGACCTCCCTCTGTACCAGCAGTTCCTGCTATGCCAGCCTATGCTCCACCAGCGTACAGCCCTTCACCAGCTTACAGCTCTCCACCAGCGTACAGCCCTCCACATGCTCATCATTTCATCGATCGTCAACTTGCTGCTGCTGCAGCAGCAGCAGCTGCACATCGTTATCATCACCACCATCACTAATTGTAAGTCTTAATTGAAATTAATAATTATTATTATTTTATCGATCAAGTTTCAATCAAATAAATTTCTTTTCTTATCTGCGAAAATAGAAACTTATAATCGAAAATTTAACCACTTTCCAATTATTTAGAGCATTTAAGTATTTACTAAAATCTTGTGTCTGATGACAATGAAAATTTATATTTATTTTCGATCTCTATAAACAGCATTTATTATCATTTTATCACAAATAGAATTTATCGTTTATAAAAATCCAACCACTTTTCAATTAACTTCTCAATTAACGCACAACATAAAAACGTTCGGATCAAATTACGGTGAAAAGTACTGGCACCCTAAACATTCGCAAAATCCCTTTTTACCGTAAAATTTTATACCGTAATTTTTACAATAATATTTATCTAATAACAATGATTCTATGATTTTACGGTAAATATTACTGTAAAAATTACAATACATCAGATTTTTTTTATGTAAAATTTTACGCTAAAATGGATTTCACAGTAAATTGTTCTGGCACCCTGAGTGCCTGTACTTTTTACCGAAACTTTATCTAGAATTTTTTACAGTGTAGAGCTCAGTGCTGGGTAACAGTACTAGCTTCTAACGTCTCCACATTAATGAGAGCAGAATCAATTTCGAATAATTTTTTATTTTTATTTTTCGGACAGCTCAATTTTTTTATTGTCCATGTCGAATGCGATAAAAGTTAAAATTGTCACAAGTTTTAAGATTCACTTATTTCAAGTGGGCAAAATAAGAGAAAATAATTGTTGGTTCTTAAAACTAATAAACTGAAACCTGAACTTAAAATTAGCTAATACAATAAATATTTGTTTTGATTAAAAAATGGACTGTAATTTTTTTCTGTAATGGTAAATTTCAAATAGAATAACAACAACAAAAAATTTCAATGAACTTTAATGACTTATTTATTTAATACCGTTTAGTTCTTACTTGAGTAACGTATTAGTAAGTCTAGTTTAGTTTAATAAAGTAAATTTATTAAGTAACTTTAGTTTCTAATTATGCCGGGATAGCCTGGGTGGTAGGGAACTGTATTCACGTTCGCGTCGAATCCAACTGGCTGAAGATTCAGGATGTTGTAAATAGTGACTGGTGCATGTTAAATCTACCAGGTCACAAAGTCCTCTATGTTCTCATACCAAATTATCCCCCTGTACTGGATTGGAGTTTGATCGCTTTCTGGTTCAGGTCAAAATTCCGGTCTGTTCAAGAATGAATGGATGTATGAATAGGTCCACCATGTAAACGGGTGAGAAAGAAGTCAAACTCTTGTCCATAGATGGCGACACGGGAAAACAAAAACAATCGAACCCCCAGTGTCTTAATGGCTGACGATAACAACAACAATTCTTAATTATGTAGCTTTATCGCTTGTATAAGAATTTATAAGTGATAAAATGAAAAATAGAAAATATTCATAATTTTTTTTATTTTGTATTTTAGGTTGTATTGAATATTTATTGCAGTACTGTAACAAACTATGTATCATTATTGAAGAAAGTATGTAAATGTATGTAAATGCCCTTGAATATGTATTTATTCTGTAGTTTTAGTTTGAAGAATTTAAATAAAATTTATTAAGAGTTATGAATCAGTATTTTTATATGTTATTGTATTGCTTTACATTTTGTAATAAGCTCATTGGACTAAATTACTCTCTCAACAAACATCATGAAAAACTTAATTTAAATCCGAGTAACTCCGTACCTGGATTTCTTGATAATTACCTGGATTCAGTTAGTAAAGTGTGCTTGCGCTGTTTTGCAAGTACGATACGCAAAAAAGGGGGGAAATGAATTACTCTGATTAATTATTTGATCTAATGTGAAAACGATACTTTACGTTATGAAGTCAGACACGAAATGTAGAATCAAGCACGTATACGTGGCATCGGCACATGTAGCAAAATATAGCACCGGCATGTAGAATCAAGCATACGACGCCAGAATGCACAGATTAATGATGATTACGTATAGAGCAAAACCAGGATTCTTATTTTGCTAGCGAACATTTCATACGGACCAACCTGAATAACTTTTGGACGAATGATCGAATCTTCACGTTATAGGACTCAATCTTACTGGTTCAAAGGGTTCAACTGGTTTTTTGGACGGATTCGAATTTGTGACCCTTAAAATGTAGGAATTAGCATCAATTTGGGAAATATATACTCTCTACCCTCTGAGCCACCATGGCTCAAATGTACAATCTTAAATTATTTTCTCAAGACTGATAACTTCGTAACTATATTCTTTTACAATTTTGAAGAAAATAAACCATAAGTTTTATTAAAGCAACGCCTTTATTTCCTTCGTCGTTTAAATTATGACATTGTAAAGTAATACTCATCATCAAAAATTTGTTTACGAACGAAAAAGATTATAAATTTAAGTTAAGTTCAAGTTGGAGTAATGAAGAAGCCTATTTTCTAAATATAAGCTTTCAATTTTTGTTTGTTTCGAAGCTGTATCATTTAGGTATAACTTCTGTGTTCTAAGTATGACTGATTTCTGTGCGTTTTGTATTTTATTATCCATTTAAAAGCAGTAGTCAATATTAATACTATGTTTTTAATTCAATCTACAATTTTATAATTTTGAAGAAAATAAACCATAAGTTTTATTAAAGCAACGCCTTTATTTCCTTCGTCGTTTAAATTATGGCATTGTAAAGTAATACTCATCATCAAAAATTTGTTTACGAACGAAAAAGATTATAAGTTTAAGTTAAGTTCAAGTTGGAGTAATGAAGAAGCCTATTTACTAAAAATAAGTTTTTAATTTTCGTTTATTTCGAAGCTGCATCATTTAGGTATAACTTCTGTGTTCTAAGTATGACTGATTTCTGTGCGTTTTGTATTTTATTATCCATTTAAAAGCAGTAGTCAATATTAATACTATGTTTTTAATTCAAGATAGATACTCAAAGAAAAAATTTCTGTTAAAATTACAATACTGTACAGTAATGACATTTCCGGTAAAATATATGTTACCGTAGCAAGAGAATGTCGATTTTCACCGGTGAATGTCAATAAATGCATAGTCGCTTTGTTGAATGTCCGAAATATTTATTATATCCGATTTTATGTCAATTATTTCGTTGATATTATTATATCTATTCGATATTTTAATATCTGCTGAGAACACATTAGGAGAAACATCAGTGTTCGATGTACCCGTTAAATACATACTGGCTAGTGGCACTTGACCTTAAAACAATATTGATGTAGGGCCTACCGGGCAATGCCACTAAACCTTAAAAACCATCAGGTTGTACCATCAGGTCATCATGTAGGGTATACCGGGCAATGGCACTTAACTAGAACTAGTATATATTTCGGACATTTACCAAAGCGATTATGTGATTGTCATTATTCACCGGTGAAAGTTAACAACCACTAAATATATATATATATATATAAAAATATGGGTTTATGAAACCAAAATGTACGATATTTTAATTATTTATTCGGTAATTTTTTTCGTCCATATGGTAACGGTTTACCGGAAATTCTGTTGTTTAAAACATAATACAAATGGTTATAGTTTTTATTACCAGACATTTAGCGAAAAATACAATAATGAAAAGTGAATTAAATCGAATAAATTGCTATGGTGCTATGCTCTAAGATAACATACTAAAATGAAAAAAAATTTACCATATTCACTAAATTTTATAACATATTATCAAATTATACTTCATGGTTAATTTCGCAAAAATCATTACGGTAAATTTTGTTTTATTCTGATAGCTATGATCATACTTTTTTCCTCACTGTTGTGGCCTTTACAGTAATAGAAAACGTCATTTTTTGTATAATATTTAATTAAATAATATTATACAAAATAAATTTTTAAACAAGCAATAAAAATAAAACGAAATTGTTAAAATATGAATTTTATTTTAAATAGGAAACAAGAAAATGCAAATCTCATAAAGTATATAAATAATGAACTAATGCTTAAACAATGAAATTTTCTAATATATTGTTATTGGATCAATAACATATTGAACAATTTCATACTCGTGTTATACCGGCTTCTATCCAATGCCTTTCATCGAAATTAACTTGAACTCCAACCTTAGGATATTTATTGTTAGGATATCGGATATCTATTGTTTAAAACTCTGGAAATAGAAGAATCATTTTCGATTGGACGGTGCCTGAAAAGAAACAAAATATACCATTACTGTTGTTTGAAGTTTGCATTTCAATAAAATTATTTGAAGTTATCGGCTAATCTTTTAAGTTTATTATTTGACAATATTTACGATAAGTCACACCTTTCAGAAGGATATTTTTTAATTTTTGAATAAATACCACCCTACCTTATTGAAAAGAAAAGCAGAAAATTAATTATTGTTTTTCGTATTTCTCTTAATGCTTTAACTTCACAGAGTCTTTAAAAATAAAGGAATTACTAAATATCTATGAATCACTAAATATCTAATGGATCATTAAACATCTATGAATCTCTAAATATCCATGAATCATTAGATATCTAATGAATCGCTAAATATCTATGAATTACTAAATATCTATATCTCACTAAATATCTATGAATCGCCAAATATCTAATGAATCATTAATTATCTATTAATCACTAATTGTTTAATGAATCACTAAATATCTATATTAGTTTGAAAGAGAAGTTCAAATTTTTCTATCTTTCAATTTGATTCAAATATTGTTAATAAGTAAATATTTTCATAAATAAATATTCTCAGTTAACTAAATTGCAATTGTTTTTTATTTAAGAAAAGATTTTAGTAAATAATTTATGTAATATATTATTTGTATCAAGTATTTTTTATGTAACGTACTTTTTATAAAATACAATTTCTTATTGAATTTTAAATAGTGAATTTGTATGTTTGGATCTTTTAACAAAAATAAAATGGCGTTTTAAAGTTCTTTTAAACTTGTCAGAAATCCTTTTTTTTGAATTTGCAGTAATGTATATACGACATTTTTATCATGCATTTTTTTCAAAATAAAGTGCATACTGATATCAAAAAGCGTTTTATGTATTTTCTTATTCCCACAAAATAAGAATAAAAAAAATTCTACTTCATTTTTAAGAAAAAAATATTTATTTTCTTAATTTAGTGCTTTTGTGATGCTTTTCAACCGCTGGATTTGCTCAAACTAATTTGATTAAGCTATTTAGGCTTAGGTCTTTATAATATTTAAAGAAGAATCCCTCTTTATTAATTTTGATAAAGTTTTGGAAGTGCAATCTACTTACGTTGTTATTTACTTCTTCAAGAGAGTGTATCCGACAGCAGCAGGAACAGCAGCAACGGCAACTGGAGCAGGAACATATTGAACGTAACTACTGGATGCAGCAGGAGCGTAGGCGTAAGCATAGGGAACACCAAGACTGTAGGATGCAGTAGGAGTAGAATATCCAACTGGAATAATTGGACCCAATTGGGCTGTTGCCAAAGCCAAAGCGCAGATGAAAACGATTGCACTCTGAAAGACAAATAATTCATGTATTTTTTTGAAAAATAAAAAAAAATTATTTAAATTTGTTGCGTAGGCAACGTAATATGAGCATAAACAGTTAATCAATCATTGTAAATATCTATGAATCACTAAATATCTAATGAACCACTAAATAGCTATGAATAACTGAACATCTATGAATCACCAAATATCTATAAATCCATATATATCAACGACTCACTAAATATCCAATGAATCACTAAATATCTTTGAATCACTAAATATCTATGAATCCCTAAAGATCTATGAATCACTAAATATCTAATGAATCACTAAATATCTAATGAATCACTAAATATGTATATAAGCTTTAAAGAAAAAAGTTCACATTTTTTTTATCCTTTAATTTGATTCAAATACTGGTTCAAAGTCATATTACCTAGCTTACTATAAAATCAGTGTGGTGAAAAACTAAATGTAAATGTATATTATACAAAATAAATTATCTTCGAGCATTAATTTTGTTAAATTCCATTTGCCCCTTAGTCTAATTACAGAAATTAGCAATACTTTTTTTCTCAATTTGCTTTCAAGTCTTTCAATGTTGAATCTTGTAATCGAAGTTTCCATCCCCTTTCAACCAAACCTTTGTTCAACCTTATCACCAAAGGATAATCATGAAAAGAATTATTAAGAAACACGGATTTATGCTTTGGTTTAGTCTGCCAAATTTCTTCCTTTCTTACTGATGTTGAGTTGTGAATTGTAATTATTAAGAAAATTTTAAATAATCACCATCATCATTTAACTTTTTTTATCATCTTTGGCAGTAATTTTGATTAAAAATTTAATTGAAAATATACAGTGTGTTCAATTCAATTTAAACTTACTCCCTTGAGTTAACTTTTTAAAAATTTAATTCTTAAATATTTCTGAAACACGTTAATTTCGTTTTGAAGGGAGACATTCTAAAATCTACTTTTAGAAAACGGAGTTAGTGGTTCTCGAAATTAAATATTTTTTGTTTGAAGGTTTATGAGGGTGAAAAGACATTGGCGAAAGCTGACCGAGCTCTGTTTTCGATGACTATGTAAGTTTCAGTTATTTCATGATCGCCATAAGCCGGTTTTTTCGTCCTATTACCGCCACAGAGAACTTAACATCTATCAAAGTTTCAACCGCTACACTTCCAACCTCAAACTTCAACTGGAGTTTTGTAAATGAACTGTTAGAATTTTCATACAAAAATTATAATAAAATAACTTGCAGCTGTCTGTCTATCCAATTAATCGTAAAGTTTACTGTTAGGAACACTTCTTTACCTTTACGGTTTTTAAACAGTTTCCAACTGGTATAATTAAAAAACCCTGAATACAAAACTATACTCTTCTGTTACCATTTACAATTAGCATAGTGTAAAAATCGTAAAAATGAAATTAAACTGAGCATTGAAGCTAGATTGTGCTAGGCTTTTTGTTGGGAAATGGACTGAGTTATGATGTAGCTGAGTTGCATTTTGTCAGGTTATCCATGAAACGTTGCTTAATTAGTTTATCTAGTAGTGCCATCTTTCGAGAAAAAGGGGAAATTCAAAACTTTTTGTGGTCACCAATTGAAATGTGCAGGATATTGGAAGCTCCTCATGTCTTTAAAAAATTGAAAAAATATAGTAGCTTCAACACTTTTATTCGAACCCCCGTTAAACCGGTCACGAGATTCTCAGAATAGCCGTAATAGAAATTAAATAGGTATTTGGTTAATGACAAAATAAGGTGACAACAATATGATAAGCAATAAGTGATTTAAGGTATAAAAAAAAAGAGCTTGAATTTCATAGTTAACTTTTATTAAGCGAAAAAGAATAGAATTTCATTTCGTTTCAAACTAATTTCTTTGCATTAAAGAAAACCTTTTAGTAGTAATACCTTTAATAAATTCAGTTAGGTCATAAATAACTACAAAAAATAAAGAGGTTTTTAAATTGGCATATAGTTATTTATCTTAAAGTGATTTTTATAAAATAGATAATATTACGCTTATATATATGACTCACTTTTATATGTTGATTTTTATAAAAAGTTAGATTTTTTATCGTCTTGAAAAAAAACTTTAAAACTTATTTGTAAAATTCAATATTAATTTGTAATTCTTTAAATTAACACTAATGTGAGTTTGATTTATATTATATAAGATTGAAAAAGAGGTAATACATTCAATAATATTCAAACTCGAATGAGAGAGTATAGAATGTAGAATGTTATACTTACGATGGATTTCATTGTCAATAAAAAGTTCTTTGAGAACAAATTTCAGAGAGTAAGAAACAGATTGTATTTAGCAGATGAACTCTTGATCTGTAGAGCGGAATTTCATTCTTTTATAGTTTTCCCAAAACTCTTTCAAGAAAAGAACAAAAAAATTACAAAAAATCATCTAAGGGTGAGCTTATGACCTCAAGGCAGCAAGTTGTGATTGTTGCCAAATAAGAATGACAAAAGATGTGAAAAAAACGGCACTTTGATGTATAAAGAACTCTTTATAAATTCCAATAATGTCACCTTTAATCTTCATTATCATTCCCACAACATGGGACGATGGTTAGTTGTTTTACTTCATATTCATTTATTTATTGGGTGCACACGTGAAGGAATATGAGAAGATTTTCACGAATTTCGAATAAAAAAATATCCATCGGCGCTTCTGTGTCGCGACAGAATGGGGTTAGGTAAACTGTCGCAAAATGAGTCAATAGTTGGACATTTCAAGGTTTAGGAATGCAATACATCAAAACATGCTAACTAGGTGTTATAAATCATGAAGCATAAACACCTTTCAAAAAACGCGTCGATTTTTTTAAAATCAAACATTTCATTGTAAGAAGGAGCAACATGGCAATAAAATGTGTGTACTATATTACAAACATAATTGAAGTTTTTGCAAATGAAATTTTAAAGCTTTAATTAACATATTAGCTTTAAAAATTATAAAGCTTTCTTTCAATTAAAATTAATTAACTTATGACTTTTATAAAAATTCAATACTAAGTAATGAATGTACGAATTATGTTTCAACGTGTTCATACTCGTAAATAAAACTTAAAAGGAGAGCATAAAGTATATTAAAGGAAGAAAATCCTTTATTTTAACTACATTTTCATTAAGAAAGAATGAAAACGCTTGGGTATTTTAAGCAAACATAAAAAATAGTTTCTAAAAGAGTAACATATATACACTGTAAAAAATTCCGGATCAAATTACGGTAAAAAATACGTCTATTTTTACCGGAATATGTTAAAGAACAAAAAATCTGATGTAACGTAATTTTTGCAGAAAAAATTACCGCGATCTCACTGAATTCCTCAAATTAATAAAATATTACTGCAAAAAACAAGTTATAATATTTCGCTGTAAAAATGGATTTTCATATAATTTTGATTACAAAACCAAAACGTATGATCATATGATATTTAAACCATTCATCTGATAATTTTCCGTTTGTATCGCGACTGTTTAAAGAAATGTCTAGTTTTTTATATTATAGTTCTTATTGCCACACATTTAGTAAAAACAAACGCTGAAATAATTTATTCGAATAAATGATTTTTAGGACATGCTGTAAAGTAACAAGATTAAATTGCCAAATTTTTACATATTTACTACTGAACAGCATGGCAATAAAACTGTATTTATTGTTAATTTTACCAAAAGTCAATTTTACAAAGCACTACGGTAAGAATTGCTGTGTTTTTTCTTATTCCCATAGAGACAGAAGCACAATTAATTTTATCATATACTGAAAGATTTGAAAGTATTTTTTCTCTATATGCAAAATTCATTAATAATAAAATTAAAATGTTTATCCATAGCATATTTCATAAAATTAATTAGAAATTATGTGAACTTTACGATTTAGTTTTGAAATTGCACAGATTTCAACTCGTTTATACTTTTTTTCAGAATAAAGCTTTTAAATGTTCCTCTTATTTATCATTTTTTTCTTAAAAATACTAAAATGTAAATATAAAAATTAATTGCTAAGGCATTTTTGTTAAACATTGTATACTGTAGAAAATTATTTTTTCTCTTGTTTACTTCGTTACCAATTTTCAGTGCACCATGTTTGAATTAATGTATGTATGAATCTTAGAGTAAATCAAAATTCATAACATTTGATCTCTTACCGAATTTCAATTCATCAATCCAAATTTCAGAAATAATCCTTGATCTTGCTTATGAGGTAAATATTTTTTAATGTATGGAGTATGAATATGTAGATCAGTGATTCTCAACCTTTTTTTTTTGTTTCGGCACACTTTTAATGATTTCGAAATTTGACGGTACACAGCGAAAAAAATTAGATTAAAAAGTGTTTAATTACCTATTTTACGCTGTGTTGAATAGTTTGTGATAATAATTTTGAATGTGAAATAAAATAATGTGTACTACAAAAACACACTTATTAAGGTATTAATTATATCTTTCGATCAATTTTTTATTAGTTAGTAACAGTTATTTATTTTTTTGCTAGTTAATAATTGTTAACTTGTTTTCTATAGTTATTAACAGTTAGATTTCTTTTACATTAACTGTTATTGTTTTGTGATTTCTTGTTAACTAGTTTTTTTGCTAATTATTAATTGTTAGCTTAATTTTTGCTAGTTATCCTTTGTTAATTTATTTTTTATATATTTGTTTTTTTAGTTATCCTTTGTTAATTTGTTTATTAATTGCATAGCTTACTTTAATAATTAGCTCTTACAACATTTTTTAAAATTGTGTGTCATATACAATTTAAACACTTCCATCTTATTTTAAGATTGTCAGAGACAAGACAATCGCCGACAAAGATGTTCACGCGGTTAAAGCGTGGAAAAATTTTAAAAAGTATAGATATATATATAATATTATATATACTTTTCTTTAATTTAAACTTTACTCATAATAGAAAAAGCATTATAATTTTTATTGTATCATTTCTAATATTTGGCGGCACATTTTAAGAATTTAGCGTCACACAAAAGTGCCGTGGCACATTGGTTGAGGATCACTGATGTAGATATGATGTAGATTAGAGCAAGTCAAAATTCAAAATATTTGATCTTTCACCTAGTTTCAATTCAAATTTCAGAAATAATCTTTGCAGTTGTTTAAGAAGTAAATATTTCTTTTTCGAGATTTAGTCGGTCGACTCATCAGTAACATATTTCTAAACTGGTCTTTTTTTAGCGCTATCGAAAACTATACTCGAAATTAAAACATTATAGTGCAATTAAAATGACATTACCTTAAAAACATTAGATATTTTTACCCTTGCACGTCCAGATGAGCGTTTAAATGTAACCAGGATTAAATGTACCGATTAAGCACTTCTTAAATTTTAATGCAAATCAACAAAACACTAGATGGGGCAGAGTAGCTACACCAAACGGGAGGCAAAACATTGACTTTTGACATAATTCTTACTGAATTTAATTAAATAAGAATTTTAAAGCAAAATAAGCTACTTTTCCTTATTTTCTTATTCATGCTTATTTTTAATTAAAATTAAGTTTTACCCAGTTGTAGAGCATAAGAAATTAATTGATTGTTAAAGTTGAAGTTGTAATAAGGCATTTATTTTATAATTTCATTTTATTATATCATATTAATATCATTTTATCATTTTCACAAAAAGAAAGGCATATATTTGAACATAATAATTCATTCTAAACTGAGAAAAAGATTGGTCCGAACAACCATAATATGCTAAAGTTTACCGTGTTTCCATCAAAAAGCTAGGTAACTTTTACTGACTCGCTTTGGTAATGATTTTGATTAAATTTACAATAAGATATAGTGTTACAATATGTAATAAAATTCGGTAAATGTTGCAAAATATGGTAATTTTATTATGATACATTAGAGCAGGGCATGAAAAACCATTTATTCGAATAAATTTATTTTTCAGGTTTGCATTTTTACTAAATGTGTGGTAAAATAAGAACCAGTAAACCGTTGTCATATGAACGGAAAAAAATAGCAAATGGAATGGTTTAAATGCCGTGGTTTCAAAAACAGAATTGCAGATGTTTTTTTCTACCAGAAATGTCATTACTATACAGTAAGATAATTTTTTCTTCGCGTAATAAGTCTTCTTTTTTATTAATTATGCGCTGCATTTACTCCATCTATGATTATTCATGATTAATACTTTCTAGTTATTAAGCCTTAATACTTTGATTTATATTCAAAATCGAAGTGTTAACGTAGATATATAATGTAATTAATATGCGTTCGAAAAAGATTTATATTTTTTTCTATTTATTTATTTATTTTGTAATCTAACATACCCGAGAGGACATGTTAGCCTACAGAAAACAAAATTTTGAACAAGAGGGCAAACTTTTGAAATAAGAGAGGAATGAACTAGCCCAGGGATGGCGCACCAATGGCACGAGTGCCATTTATGACACGAGATACAATATTTTGGGCACGCCACCCATCACAAAGTTCACTATGAAGCATGTTAACAATTAAATTAAAATTCAAAAACAAACTATTGACAAAAAAATTAACAATTAATGCCAAAAAAAACAATTAATAACCATAAAAAACAAGCTAACAATAAATAACTAGGAAAAAAATTAACAGTCCAGGTTAAACTAACATACAATCTAATGTAAGTTGTGTGTCATCTGATT
Source organism: Parasteatoda tepidariorum (assembly GCF_043381705.1). Classification (NCBI taxonomy): domain Eukaryota; kingdom Metazoa; phylum Arthropoda; class Arachnida; order Araneae; family Theridiidae; genus Parasteatoda; species Parasteatoda tepidariorum. The sequence goes on along the minus strand of NC_092207.1, from coordinate 74,094,823 downwards.
TGCAACAACAGAAGTCACGCTGATGTTACTTTAAATTGAATTAAGAGTATAACTGAGATATTGCAAAATGTTTTTTTTCCATAGTATATAAAGAGTTTTGAGTTGATAGTATTCAGTATTATTACTTTCCCACACAAAGTCACTATCACAAAGTCAAAATTATTTGATGGCACGTCTATGACCACATTAAACAATTTCTTAGAAAAAATGGCACGTTGGTGCAAAAAGGTTCGCCACCCCTGAACTAGCCCTTCTTTTTTCTCTTTAACCCTGATTGTACTCAGAACGGTGCAAAATAAACTATCGCAGGTCCTGTAAGTTATCCCATAACAATGGAATAAATTTTCTCAAGTGTATATTTTGTTCAAATTATATAAAAAAAAGGGAAATTATGCCATGAAAAACATGTTATGAAAATGATTGACGATTGGAAATACACCTTCAAACAGCTTACTTCATTTTACATTGGTTCTATACTGATACAATCGCCGGCCATGTGTCCAAGCGGTTAGCTTGCCTGACTGCGATGCCAATGGATTCGGGTTTGAATCCCGCTCAGGGCATGAATGTTTCTCTCTGTGCTGTCCACTGTTATGTGAACGTGGCCCACCCTATGAACGGGTACCTGTGACGTTGGTAATGCTGTTCGTCTCCTTGACTAAGGTTCACAGGTGCCCAAAAGGTAACGTTAAAGAACAATACTTCTGGCATCACATCCAAGGCAAGTGACAGAGAGTTCAACGTTTACCGTAAAGAAAATAAAAAATAATGATACAATCGAGGTATTTTAAATTTTAAAAGGGAATGATTATTTAAAGCATTGAAATTAAATTAAATGTATTTAGTTTCTTAAATTATCTGTACATAAAACTACGACCTTTAATCTGAAACCTATTGAACATTTCCTGTTTTATAATAGTTATAATATTATTTCGACAGTTGTATCAGGTAATATTATCTTAAAGTTCATTATAATATAATTTTTGTTAAAGCCTATCAATCCTTATCTTGTAGAACCATACTAAAAAGAAACTAATCGATTAACTTAATATAATTTTTGTAATTTATTAATATAATTTTTGTTTAAACTAAATTCCTATTTATCCATCTTCATTTTATAAAGAACATAAATATGTTGAAAAGATACTAGATGATGAATGTTTTATGCATTATACTTTTAAAGTAAGCCAAATCCAAACCAATTCTATTTTTAATTTGTAAAAAGTTTTAAAAAGACATACTAAATATAATAAAAGTTTGTTTCTTTTTTTAGTTTTTTTTTTTCGTTAATAAAAAAAAAATCGTTTTTTTTGGGGGGGGAGGATTGTTTATTTTCCTATTTTACCTGTTTAAAGTTACGCATTTGGCCTGCTTAAAAAAATGATTATAAACTCTAAAAAATAATTCAATTTAAAAAAAAATTTCAAAAAATACATTTTTTTGAAAAGAGAATAGTTGGAAATTTGTCCTATTATAAGGTATAAGATCGTATGTGGAACTACGGAATCACAATTCACGTTCAAACATTAAACGATACAATTTTACGAACTTATAGTATATCCCTTTATAATCCAGTGCAAAAACAGCACAACTGGATATTTCTCCATTCGTAAACTAAACCTAAAACATTATGTACAGAAAATGCTTAAGTCATAGTAAGAATAATAGCTGGTGCTTGAAAACGGTAGTATCTTTGGGTATCTGATCAAATATGGTAGAGGGAACACTTTTAGCTCATTTCTAAAGAGATACAAAAAGCAACTTTGTATAGCGCATTTCGTTCTAGTGTGACTACACCGTAGACAATATTAATACTTTGACTTTACACTGTAAAAAATTTCGAGCTATGCGGCACCAAATATTGGTATTCATTTGCTGGCTACATAAAGTCGTGCTCAGTTTTACTATATATTGGTGCTTTCACTAGTTCCAAACAACGAGAGAAGGTTGCACCAAAAATCGGAATTTTGAAAGAGCCTAAAAGCGGCGAAAGGTTGCACCAAAAATAAGTGTTTTGAAGGGAACTAAAAAGCGAGGAAGGTTGCACCATTATTAAATATTTTTAAAGCGGCGAAAAGCAGATAAAGTTAGCATCATTAATAAATATTTATTGAAAAAAGAGGATATAATTTAAATCAAATTATAATTAAATTATTTAAATCTATAAAAATTAATAAAACTATTTTTATTTTAGATGTGTTATGTAATTTTAATATATATATATATATATATTAAATAATACATCTAAAATAAAAATAGCTTCTTGAATTTTTATATATTTAAATAATTAAATTATAATTTGATTTAAATTATCTTCTCTTTTTTTTATAAATATTTATTAATGATGCTAACTTTATCTGCTTTTTGGCGCTTTAAAAATATTTTCGTTCATATAAAAACTTTTTCTTTCTTCAAATTGATATATGTAAAATTTAATCATTTTTTACATTTCATTTAAAGCACGAACCGATGCTATAGAGTTAATACCGCATGTAAATAAAAAGAATTTTAATTTTAGGCTGAATCAAATTCTTATTACTATGTATTTTGAAATTATTTTATTATTTAAAAATGAAAATATTACTTTCACAAGTAAAAATTTATATAAAAAAGTAGACGAATATTGTATTGGTCAACCCCCAATCTCTAATTAAGGAAACATTCCAATATTAATTACATTGGAGTATGGAAATATTAAATTTGAAGTAAATTAAGAAATGTAAAAATAATGAAATAACTTGGAAATATTAGCAAAAAATATACAGATCAATATTTAAACATAATTTATTCATTTACAATCACTTTGATATTTGTATACATAGACAGAATGTAATAATTTTTAAGCAAAATCTTAAAATTTAAATATATTATACTTTTTATACATATCACAGCATTCATTAAAAAAAAATACAAAATATTCACTCAGAAATATGATCGATAGTATGTTTTTGTTACTAAGAGAGTGCATTCAATTCAAACTTATTTTAAATTTACAGTAATTTAAAATAAAAATTATGTTATGCCTCAATGTTTAGAGTTTTGAAATTTGGGATCATCTGAAAATAATTTTCTATATTTTAATAAGATACTAAATTTCTTGGCATATTCTGCCTCATCTGAATTAAAATCTACAATATAGCTAAATTACTTTTTTACAAGCATAATTTACTACTTGATAAAAAGAGTAAAATTTCCCACAGCTTGAAAAAAAATACTGTAATTTTTTTTTATAAATTAGTAAATGATGGTGAGTATTTGAGAAAAAACAATATTTTTATTACATATTCATGATTATAGATTTTCTGGTGTTATTACTTTAACTATATCACATTTTTTAGTTGATTGTAAAAAACACAACAAGTTTTAAAAAGATTACACACAAATAAAATTTTGGAGCCTATTTACAAAAGAATAATTGTTTTTCCAAGCACAGGTTCTTCATTCTCAAAACTTGAAACTATACACATTCCTTGTTTGTAAGCTGTTCTTGAAACTAGCACTTTTCAAGTGTGAAAAAACTGTTTATAACCTTCTGGAATTCTGGTGATTTTGGCAGAATCAATTGGTTCGGCACTGGGTATAACAATATTTTTTCCTGTGTCTCTTTCTCAATTAAAATCATTGAAGTTGTTGGTATCTTTATGCTAATGAAAGAAGATTAAAAATAATGTAATTTATGCTAATAAAATGTACAGAAGAAACAAAATTTGAATCCTTACTTTTTTAAAACATAGAAAGATAAATCAAAGAAAGTCATATTTTAATTACTATTTTTAAAATACAATATAAAGAAAATTGAGAAATTGTAGTTCTCGTGTAAAAAAATTTTAAAACATTTCACTACCTTAAAAAACAAAAATTTCGAGACCAACTATTTATACAGGGGGGGGGGATTTTTATCTTAAGCCTCCTTTTACCCACAAAGATTCCGGAAAGGAATGAAAGATATTGATATTTTAAAATATTATTATTATTATTTTTGTTAAAATGCGCTAAAACACCAAAATAGAATTTCTCCACTTGAGAAATTGTGAATTGAATTTTATGCAGAGCGGCACAGTAAAAAATTTACTGAAGGAACTGTAAACAGTTAAAATAATAAATGAACAAATTGATCATCACTTGTATAGATAAAAGAGTTCGTGTTGAGTCTAAGAGGGTGGAATCTGGCTGACGATTAACACACAAGCAGTAGTCATGTGGATAGTATTAAAACTCCACATGTATACTGTTTGTGAGGGTTGCCTTTTTAACTAAAGGTCTTTTGTTTCATAGAAGCACATATATTTCAGAATAAAAAAATTTCACTTTTGTAATTAAAATGAAACTTTTCAAAAAAAAATTATTTAAAAAAACAAAAACAACTGTAAATATTATAAAGAATACGTATGACATTTTTGAGGATCAATGAAAACGTTCAATTTCATGGTTATATTATCCTTCCCCTCACCCGCAAAACACAAATGTGGGCTAAATTAATATATTTAAAGCTACAAAAAATAAAATAAATAAGTAAAAATTAAAAAAACATCGAAAAATAAGTATCTAAAGCAGAGTATCTATGAGTATCAAAGTATTTTTTTATATGTATTTAATAAAAAAGATATATTTATTATCTTTTTAAATACAATACTTTGTTTCATTGAAAAAAATTTTCTCTTAGTTAAAAAATATTAATAATAAAATATATTTTAAGAAAAAATTCTAATAAGAAATCAGTTAATTTCTAAATGTTCTAAAACAAATCTTATTCTTGTCGGTGTTTTGTTCTAAATTTCAGTAAGGTATTATTGGCGAATTAAAAAAAAATATCGCTTTGTTTTCTTTAGCGCCAATATTACCCACTAAGTTTTTCTCCTACCTCGTGCGCTCAGAGAACGTAAAGAGAAATCTAGTTTCCATGACAACGGTTAGTATTAATTTGAGGTGAATAATTCGCATTGAAAATTTTACAACAGAAGCACTTTAGAATGTATAGACCAAAATTCGTGTAATTATGTGACATTACAAACGAAAAAGAGCAAAATAGAACATGAAAATCAAAACAAAAGCAGAGATATTGATAAAAAGTTTTAATCCTAACAGAAAGCACATACGAATTTTTTTGATCGGTAGAATGAAATAAAAACACGAACCTAGAAAATTTTCACCGGCAGTGAATTTGGCGGAAAGCTATGCTCCTTTAGCCAAATAAACTGTAAATGCACTTTCTGTGCACATAAAATCGTTATATCTCCTTATTTACTGAAAAAGAGCTAATATAGATTTTAAAATATTTAATTATTCATACAACGAAACAGTTTCCTATAAGAAATTTGAAGCTAACACTTTCGGAACAGACAACAAAATTTTTAAAGTTGATATTAAAGAAATGAACTGTAATTAATGCAAATAATTAAGAAAAGTTTACTTACCTTCAAAAGAAATGGACAATTTCAAAGACAACTTGCATGAGATGATATCAAGATTCAACAACAAAGTCGTCCATCTTGTCAACAACTACGTAATAAGTCATCGGTCACGTGCCTGTCATAGTACGAAAGTTTGGTGCAATCGATTGCGCCATAAACGCATTTCTTGATCATATTTTCCAATTTATGGTGCAACCTAGATAAAATAATTTTTGATTTATCCTATTTATGGTGCAATTAGCAAACTTTGCACCAAGTATTGGATAAACATTAACCGAGATTTTTTACAGTGTACAAATAAGCCACATTTTCCAAGGTTTAAACTATCTCCGACTATCGCAGCAGAAATATGCTACATTTAACTAACTGGACAAAAGGATGCAAGCGCTTGAATGAAAAAAATATTAAAATTGATCATCAGATCAGATGGATTCATTTCTTACTGCATGACATTGCTGAGCCACACACTGCTCAAATGATTGAAGCGAAATTTCAGAAATTTGATTTGAAACTTCTTCTTCATCCACTATACTCAGCAGACTTAGCCCCTACTTTTTCTTCTTTTTAAATATATTGACAATTTTTAATCGTAAAACAATTAAATTTCTACAAGGCCTTAAAACTTGCCTTCCAGAAATGTTTTGACTCATACCCATTAGTGTTTTATAACAACAGCCCTTAATAACTTCCCTCTTAAATAGCAAAAGTGTATCGATAATATGAGTGCATAAATAAAGTAATTTCTTACAGTTATAAGTAGTTAACTGTTCCTGTTTTTTTTAAAATTTTATTCTTATCAATCTAATATAAATTACAGAACTGTCCACAATATTGTAATGAATATTGGTTTTTCCAATGCTTTTACAAGGTCGTATCGAGCTCGCTTTTGATTTTTTAAACATATTTTAACGTTTTTTTTTCTGTTTTATAGCCATTTCATTACTTGATTTGGCCCTTTTCTCCTTGTACTAAGTCTTTGATTCGTGGTATTGATTCGGCATATTTTTATTTATAGTATTATTTTTTCTCTTTTTACATTTATACATTATTTATTTTATTTTTTCACAAATAAATTCGTCTAAGGAAAAACCGAATATAGTTATTTATGAATATTATTTGCTATCATAACCGATCGGAAATAACCGACACAACTGGAAATTTCGCTTAAATCTCCCATTGTACAAAATTAGTTTTAAAAATTCTAGTTACTTATGAATATTATTTGCTTTTATAACCGACAGTATATAACCGACTCCTGTTGTGTCGGTTATATACTGTCGAATTTTGTCTAAATCTTCCATTGTACAATATCTATTTTAAAAATTCTAGTTACTTATGAATATTATTTGCTTTTATAACCGACAGTATATAACCGACACAACTGGAAATTTTGTCTAAATCTTCCATTGTACAATATCTATTTTAAAAATTCTAGTTACTTATGAATATTGTTTGCTTTTATAACCGACAATATATAACCGACACAACTGGAAATTTTGTCTAAATCTTCCATTGTACAATATCTATTTTTAAAATTCTAGTACAAAGAATCTGACTTTTTGACAAAATTTTAGATATTCTCTCACGTTAACACTTTAAAAGGATTATTGAATTGTAACCTAATAATTGAAAATATTGACGAAAAGTTAAAATTATAATATATAGAAGAAAAAATAGAGGAAAAGAATCAAATTATGTATTTTAATTTATCCAGTGCAGTATGTTATTTAGTTGTGAATAATTTTTCATTGCCTCTGATTCCGATTCTAAGTTCAGATTAATTGCGATTCATAAACTGAGAAGGAAAGTCTAGTTAAAACTATTAGAATATGATAAAGTTTACCGTGTCTTCGGCTCGAACCAAGGACCACCATAATTGTAAATCCCTGTCCATGGAAAGTTAAGAAGCTTTATATAAAAGGCGATCGCAATGACAGATTACGACATACTAATTTCTGATTTCAATGTTGTAATTTGGAAAATATGGTCCCAATGGCTTAGTCGGAATCGTTAGTTTTACTTTTACCTTTGGCTTATTTCTCTATATCTTAAAAAACTTTGAAGCGAATGTAATGTGTCTTTGTGACTGCCACTGTATAAAGATTCTTTAATCTCCCCCGAATGGGGTGTACAACTATGGCTATTAGTGCATCCTTCTACAACCCCGGAGGTCTTAGTTTCGAATCCTGCAGTCATCTAGAGAGCATCTTTCTCACACATTTCGCCCTCTACATACATTTCGCACAAAAAAAAATGAATATATGCTATTTCACTTATATATGAGGTTTTTAAATTCGAATATCATTTCTTCACAGCTATTATGACACATTTTTGCTCAATTTTGAAAAACCAATTTTTATAGTGTGGGAATGTTTTAGAAAAAAAACTACAATTTACGCTGCGTAATTAGCGTTTTTTTCCCACGTCAGTGGTTGAAGTTGAACTTAAACTTAGTCTGAAAAATGCTGTCGGAATCATGAGTTATATTTAAAATGTTAATAGAATTTTAACATTATTACGGATACTTAAGAAATGTGTTTCAAAACTTAGCACCTTCATTTTTTTTTTTTTTTTTTTCCNCGAATGATTATTTTTTTTTTGGCGTTAGTTAACTTTGTTCATTCTCTAAAAGAGCAGTAGAAATCTGTAAGTTTTATGCGAAAATGTTACTGTATTAAGGAGCAATTGAAAATAATTTTTCGAATTTTTTTTTGCGCAATTTTTATTTTATTGATATCAATGTTTCTAAGACACATTAGAAATAAATTTGAATGTTTTTCACCCAAAAAAAATTTGAATTTTTTTTCTTAGTATATGTATTTCCTAAGATGAATAAACTATAATGAGAAGAAGAAAAAAAATCGTCCAAATCGATTTACACAGATTATTGTTCTAAATGTAAAACAATTGCAGCCATTTCAACTCGTAATTGTTTCGAAAAATCAGTGTTTTCCTGAATAACTATTATTTTGTTCTTTTTGTAAGCTATTTTAGTGATGTGTTCCCTCTAACTTTAGTACTTTTACCGTATTATCTTCCATTTTATTAGGTTTCAATGGTTATTGGTTTTTCCCCGCCTTTCAAACAAGGCTGCAAGTTTGCAAAACCTATAAAAAATAACAATAAATTATCTAGTTATTTAAACTTTTCCAAGTTCAGGGAATCATTTCTTTAAAGTTCAAAAAGCCATGTTGTCGAACTTTTTGCAAATGAATCTTTATAAAATAAATCTTGTGCGAAAATTATGTTTCTAACACTTAGTATTTAAGTTGTAAGCTTGCATTAAAAAAATGCGTTTTCATTATTTCCCTTTAATTAAATATCCATTTTACTTCCTTATTTAAATAATTATATTTAATTTAAATGTGCAGCTTTTACTTATATTTTCTTACAATATAAAAAGTATCTTTGAGTATTAATCATCTCAATATACAAATGATATCATTTGCAATGTTGCTTGTAGTTATGTCATAGCGATAACTTTTTCTGATGATTAACTGATCAGGGTTGTAGTTTTTATGATAATTTTCTTTACGATAAATTTTACTCAATTTAAGTTGTTTCAAAATGTTTTATTTAATGCTTTCAAGATACATGTCTTCTCATTATAAACTTATAACAATGAAAGCTCTGTTTCATTATAAAAATTATGTATACTGATTGTCATCAAAATATACACATCTAGTAAGAGTTGTCAGAATGAAACAAAATTTTACCTATCTAAGTACAACGTAAGTATAAAAAATGATTTAAAAATATCAAAGCAAAATTCTTACATTTATTGCAGGAAAAATGCAAATCAAGGGGGAATGGGGGGTTAGTAGGGGAGAGTGGGGTCAATTGTAACAGGTTACGATTGTAACAGAGCAAAAATTTCGAGTGTCGGTTTCTAGATTTGGTTTCTAGGTGGCGCACAAGGTGTATTTAATAAATCTACATGTACACCCCTGCTGGCAACCATTTTTATGTACTTTTGAAAGAGTTACATCACAGAAGATATTTTCACGCTACGTAAGTACTTTTTTTGGTATTAGAATATTATATTGTAATAAAGTAATTTTGTTTAAACAAATAAAAGTTATTAACCGAATATGTAAGTGGACACCTTAATTAACATTTCAATAAAAAAAATTTGTTTAGTTAATTAACTAGCATTTTTTTTTAACAAATGAAGCTGAAATGGCGTCTTGGGGACAATTGTAACAATAAGTAAAGGGACGATTGTAACAGCTGAAAATAAATAATCTTATGTTTACAAACCATTACTTAACTCTTTAAGAACCACCAATAGTTTCCTATATCATTTATATTATGTTGCATGTGCATTATTTTATTTGTCACCTTTCACAGCATAAATTAAAATTTTTAACCCCTTAAAGTTAAAAGTTTAACCCTTTAGGTCTCTGCTCATTATTATTTTTACTCCTAAAATATCACTACTATTTTGATCAATAAAAAAATATATCACAACTATGATAATATGTAAAATTAACTATGTTTTAGTTGAATTTATGAACTGTTACAATTGACCCCGTAAGTGGGGACAATTGTAACAAGTACACGACTGTCAAAAATTGTTAATAACTAATATAATAACACTTAAAATAAGGTATTTATTTTTTTTCTAGTAGAGGATAGTCTACTTTACTCGTCTGTCAATTAATACTAATAATATATAGGATTTTTTGTTAGTTAAAAATAGTTAAGTAAAAAATGTTACAATTGACCCCACTCTCCCCTACCCTTCAGAGCCACCTCTTACTCGAATGCAGGATACGATACGGTCGGGCAACAACTCTTGGCTCTAGTGTAGAATCGAGGGCCTCTTTTTGGCGATAATTTTCGTTCAGTTTTTCTGAAATCACATTTATGGTCAATATGATATAATTTGCGGTCTTTGCTTTCAATGACCTCACCTTCGGGTTACCGCAACTTTTGTTTACATTTATGCGATTGGTTCTTGGTTTAGTTACATACACTGTATTCATTTATTTACAAATCGCCAAAAATGAGAAGGGCTCCCGATTGTGAACTATTACGCAACTCTTTTATGATTTTTTGTTCCACAGTTGCCGTAAAACATCATTAAATTGACTAAATTCGAAACACTGTTCAACTTGCCATCCCAAGTGGTCTCAGATATACTCGTTTGGAGACAAATCTGGGAATCTAGCAGGAAAGGGAAGGGTGGTAATAAGGCAGAGGCATTCCAGTGACACTCTTGCTGTGTCTGGCCGAGCATTCTGTCGTTAAAAAATGGCTTTTGTGGGCCCTGCCACGAGTTGGAACTGCATTTGAATGAAGGGTGTCATAAATGTGTATCAATATTAGGGGGTTTCTGAAATTCCTTTCGCAGTGATCACTAACCCCTGATATTACATCATTGTTTTTTCTTTTTTAATTTTTAAAAACTGTATTTTCCACAAAAGCAAAGAACATTTGCTTAATAAAATATATAATTATTACTCTAATCTTACATAAAAATCATTATGTTAATATCTTATACATGACGAAACGAATGATTATCTAGATTGGGAAAGAAATTAACTGCACTTTTAAAAAAGAATAATCTTTGGAATATAGATTGTGTGTCTCAGAAAGTCGTTTTGCTCGTTATCGAGTCTAACATCATGATAAAACCTCAAGCAGGAAATCATTTTAATCTTATTCACAATTAAGTTCTTAATGCTTCAAAACTCAATATACATGTTAATATTTAGATCAGTCGATTTCTCTTTTCTTGTTTTTTGTACGACAATAATTCAAAAGCAAGTTTTAAAAATAAAGATCCTATAATTAGAGTTTCCAACAATTACGGATAGATTGTCGATTATTATTTAAATTTAAAATGAAGAAAATTCGCTAGATGTACTTAAATTTGCAGCAACTTTCGGACAATCTGTAATTTCGAAAAGAACTTGCTACGAGTTCACAAATGAAAATGACATTTTCAGCTCATCAAATTTCAATTTTGTGGTTGCAATTCTGTGGGCTGAATAGCGACCAATAGGATACATTTTACGAATAGTTCATCAGGTAATAATTTTCGACCTACGGTTAATAGGCAAGCAAGGTTTCGAAAAGGTTTATTATATGGTAAATATTTTTTTTATTCCGTTATACTCCCTGTACATTTTTTCAACACTCCTTCGTTATTTCAAGTTTATAAGTCTTTTAGTTTGTGCGCAACAAAAAAAACGAGACGTAATGTTATATGTAGTTATTTCAAGTTTATAAGTCTTTTAGTTTGTGCGCAGCAAAAGAACGAAACGTAATGTTATATGTAGTAAAAAATCGCAAAAAAGCACTTAAAATTGCAAGCATTTTCGAACAAATCGGAATTTTTAAAAAAAATCTTTTTTAGTTTACTAATAAGAAATGACCCCTTTAACACGCTAAATTTCAACTCTTCAGTGCTGCATAGCGACCTGCATGAAATTTTTACTATAAGTTTAACAGTTCATTATTATCGAAGGTTGAATTGTTTTATTCCATCGTACTCATTCAATGCAGAAACAATAATCTTCACGTTTTTTTAATTACCTTATCTACATATTTATTGTCAAAGTTTGCAGTTTTTAAACATGTTCGTTCCAGTCGTGTGCATGTGATGATACTATATCTATTATTGAAGAGTAGTTATCTATAAAGATAAAATTAAAGTTGAATTTTCTTATTTTAGCAACCAGTTTAGTTTTTAAATTTTACACTAAGTTTATTCTTATGAAAAATATGTTATTGCAATAAGAAAATATCACATTTTCTGCAAAAATATAGTTGGGTGATAATATGCATATTGTTACAGCTTTATCCGGTTTATTGACACAAGCTCCAGGGATGAATTTTGTCTGGCGATACGCGTGTGATAGGCAACGGAAATATTCATGCGTGTTTCTAAACTCCGAGAAAACATTTTAGAATCAAATTATTTTTTTAAATCATTTGCTTAAATGCTTACTTTTTTTCGTAAAGTTTAAAATTCAAAATTAATTATTTCATAATAGAAACGATATACTTTTAACAATTTTTTTTCAGTTACCGCATCTTGACCTTTTTTCTTTAGAAAAGTATGTAGTTGTTTTTTATGATTATGTCTTTTTTTGCCGACAAATTTTAGATGAAGGCACATTTCGTTTTAGTATTAATTTAAAAACAGAGCACCTTAATAACTATTGACTTTTAACAATCAGCTTTCCATATACTACAAAGCGTCAATAGTCGAATGGTTGATCTTAAATATACTAATTAAATAACGAAAAGGATATAATTTACAAAATTGGACACAAAAACGTATTTTTTCTGACTGAACTCAAATGTTTTTTTTTGGGAGATTTGAATAATTGATCCTCGAAATAAAGGGAGCTGTCGCAATCTTGAAAATAGGGTATTCTGTAAAAAATTCCGGGTCAAATTACGGAATAAAGCACCAGCACTTTGCGTTCATCATCCGAAAAATCCATTTTAACGTAAAATATTATACCGTAATACTTACAGTAATATTTATATGATTAAAATATTTCTGTGATTTTACTGTTATTATTACTACAAAAATTATGGTATATAAGATTTTTTTGCTCCATTACTTGTTCCGGTAAAAATGGATGTTATGGAGAAAAAAAGTACCACTATACTGAGCGCTGGTACTTTTCACCGTAATTTGATCCGGAGTTTTTTACAGTTCACCATTATTTAAGGTATGAAAAAGTTTTATACTTTTAAAATTAATTTTAATATTTGTATATATTGCGGTATCTTTGTAATTACTTAAGCGAATCAACAAAATCTTGTTCAAAATTATCTGTTTCATCCAAAGTTAATTATACATTTTTATTCATTTATTGCTTTTTACTTGTTTATTATTTTTTTATTTATTTAATTTAACAATGGTTGAAATTTTTCGAAATTGTAAGGAGAAGAAATATTTTATGATTTTAAACTGTGTAGTTTTTAGAAAGAAAATCCAAAATTTGAAAAGAATTAATTTAAAAAATCTCGAGAAATTAAGTTCCATTGCTTGCATATATAAATCGAAATTATTATTAAGAGGCGGAAAATTTCAACTGCTCTCCCGATATATTAAGGAGATCATATTTTTCAGATTGCGTGTATACCCTCCCCTTATTTTGGGGTCAAATATCCTAATCCGCTGAAAAGGGGCTTAATCCAGAAAAAACACCTTTTCCTGTCCAATTTCGTAGCTTAAAACATTGTCTGTTCCAATTTATTAGCGTATTTAAGGCTATTCTCTAAAGCCATTACAATTGCATTTTAGAATGTGAAAATCTGATGATTCGATCAAACATCATTTACGTGTTTCTTTTTTTAGTTTGCTTAGTTCATTATGCATGTGTATACGCAAAACATTTAAAACAACTAATGAATATATTGCCATATTCCTTAAAAAATTAATCATTCGTTCACCGTAATCGGAATAAATTTTTTCTTTTAATAAATTTTAAATCGGTTCACTGTTAATAAAAAAGTTAGTTATTAGAGAGGGGCAAACAAAACCATCTAAAATTTAGGGCTGCTAAGTGTTTTAAAAATAAATAAACTAGTAGTCACATTTTGTCGTTATTACACTATCTTTGGTCCCGCAGTGTCCATGATCGTTAAGACACGGTTCCCACAGACCCAGCAGATGAAGTCAAGCTTCATTGGTGACCACTTGGAGTAGTCTGCGTAGGGACCGAGGGTGTGCGGTATTGGTCCTCGTTAAATTGCTCTACCGTAAAGTGCTCGACTTCGCTTGCAGGTCGTCGAAGCGGGGGTGCCATCCCCTCTGCGGAGGATCAAAATTGTGGTGGCATGTCTTCGGATCATCCTCAGGAATGTTTCGCAGACCGTCGCCAATAGTCCATTGTGCAGCTCTAGTGTGACGTAAATGAACTACAACAACAACAACTACACTATCTTTGAAGCTCCTTTTTGTAAATTTAGATGTTCTGAATCATGTATGTAGTTTTGGCACAACTTCATGATTCAAATGAGTTGAAATTAACGTCTTCTACCTATACAATTAGTAGTTTCATGTAAGTAGGTTTTTTTCTTCTTTTTATAGTTGCAACATGTTACTTAACCTTTTATAAAATTTTTAATAAATCTCTAGTCAGTGAGAATTTTATAAAGTTTCTCATGTTTTTCATCACTGTCGTGGGTGAGACAAAATGCGATTACCTACCACAAGTCTGTTCTTTTAGAAGCTCGTACTACCATTTACTACGTGCACATCACCCAGAACAGTGCAAAAATAGCCTTTTGCCTCAATAAAAACATGGTTCTCGTAAAAGAACTCTTACGACCCCCGTGCGAGAGCTTTAACCCGATTCTAAGGCGTCATTACTTCCATTTCTGTCATAAAACCTAATGCCCCAGATTTAGGGTTAAAGAGGGGCTTCAACCGCATATTCTTTAATAGGTGGAAATATTTTTCTCACTATCAGGGGTGGGGAAAGCAGGGGAAATTTTTTACAGAATAAAAAACAGATCTTAACAACATTTCTATTTCAAGCAGATTTAGCAACAAATTTGTGAACATGCAATGGAAATAAATAATCATATAAATTTTATTTAACTAAAATTCACTTGCTAAAATTTACAAGTTTTTGTAATTTTACAGGGCATAACCACGTGCCACTGTGGCTACGTCCCTGAACACCTCTACAAAAAGAGGCCTTGTATATAGACTAATTTACGAACAACTGTAGGTGTATTAGTTTATGGATCCATTAACCGGTATTTCCCACTGAGATACAACATGATCTTTAAAACATTAGCGCACTTTACAGTTTTTTCCAGCTGCGTGCGTCACTAACATGTTAAAAATTTGTTTTCATTGCTATTTTACTTTTAAACAAGAAGTGAAGAAAGTGTTTGCAGTTTATCTTGAAGCCATCCAGTTAGTGAGGATCCTAAAGCATACGAATGACTTCATTTCAGTTCGCATTGTTATGCGAGTTGAGTAAGCAGAGTCATTCGTTAGCACTTTCTCTTCCAAGAATAATGCTTCATTGGAGAACGAGATGTCAAGAGATGAATTGATGAAGGCTGAAAAAGTGGATCACAACTTTCACTTTTTTTTTCTCTTTTACGCTTCCGTTTTACTAGTTTTTTTGATTAAATACGTCAACTATCATAAAATCTACTTTATGTTTAAACATCAATTGATATAGTTTAAAAATGTTAAGGAAATTAGAAATTATATATTTTTACTGTTTCAATATTCAATATTTCTGGACATTTTCCAGCGTTAAGTAGATTACTTTAATGGGTTAAAAGTTTAAGCAGGTGATAATTCATACAATACATTATTTAACTTTAAATTTAAGAAACATTTTATGCAGGAAAAACTAAAGCAAATTTAATTAAATTAAGAATTAATTTAATTAACAAATTTAAATGAAAATCAAATCTTCACTTAAATTCCTTTAACAAAGTAATACTATGAAAGAATTCTAACTAACACAATTGATAATCTTCTTTTAGCAAATCTGTACACAAGATAGTTTACTCGTATGAGATACAATAATTATGATGCTTAAATAAACATATCATTTTTAAAAACTTAAAGTTGTTCTGATGGAAACTTACATGCACTTTATTAATTTTAAAAAAATCACGCATTTATGAAAAAAATTTTAGGTATTTAAAAAAAAAATTTAAAAAATCATGTATTTAAAAAACACTGAATTGACTAATTTGTAAAAATTAACATCGTTCTTTAATTTAACAAGATATTCGAAATCAACAGAGTACAGTTTTAATTCAGAGACCATACATACTACACAAACATGTTTTTCAATAGTAATAATTAAAAGATTAAACAGCCAAAGAGTCTTTCCGTAACTTTTCAAAACATCTTAAATTGATTAGAATCAACATGTTGAGCGACACCAGTGTTTTCAACAAATATTTTCAAGAAGTTAAACGTCTGATACCTAAAAAAACATAATTTGCATTAGTCATTTTAAAAGTTTTAAAATAAAGTATGTGATAAAATAATAAAGCTATATAGTAAAATAAAGCTAAAAATGTTTGTACTCCTTAATAGTTATCTCACTTTTTAAGTATGTCACCATATCTCTCGAGCTTTTTAATGGAATTAAAAACAAATGCAGGAACTAATTACCAAATTTAAATGTAGCTCTTCGAGTCATTGAATTTGAATCATAGTACGTAATAATCATTGAAGAGAAAATTAAGGTATTCCGTTTTTTAACTTACGCACTGCACTGTACAACTGACAGCTGCATATGTCATTTTGACTCATTTTACGTAAAACACAGTCATTGTTGTTCGATTGTGATTATTTTTGAGGTCACTTACAATTAATATTTTTGGGTTTTTAGTTTTGGGGAAAATTAGAATTAGTAAAAATATAAGATATTTTTACGGATATCTTGATTTTTGTTTGAAAAAATGGTTCTAGGATGTCTTAATGCAAAAATAATCATACTTAAAATTCAACTTTGTTGAAAATTAAATTTAATAAATTCTTTGAAAACTATTTGTAAAAAACACTTGCTTGTTAGATATTGTTTTCATAAAAGCAAATTTCAGTCCATTTCTTTAAGTTTGACATTAATTGTCTATAAGCTAAAGGAGGTAAGCAGTTTCAAGTATCTTGGAAGTATAATTAACAAAAAGGAGAAACTGAAATAGATTAAACAAAGCCCGAAGTTATTCTCAATAAATTAGGAAAGGAAAAAACATAACAAATTCAACAAAAATTAAAACATTCAATACGAATGTTAAATCTGTCCTACTATATGGATATGAGACGTGACACTGCAAAAAATAACATGTAAAAACGTTAAGTATTTAAATTAACAACTGTTTAAGAAGAACCTTGCATATCAAGTGGATCCATAAAATTTGTTATGTAGAAATTCTTAGAATGGCAAAGCAGAAACCGATTGATCCGGAAATTAAAAAACGTGAATGGAAATGGATTGGTCATTTTCTACGTAAACCTAAAAAAATTAAAGTAAAAAAGTTTTTGATTGGGCAGTAGAGAAAGAGGAAGACCTAAAAATACTTGATTACTCTTGATTGATATTTGATAAATGATTGAAAACGATAGAAAAGACCGAGATGTCAAATATCTGGCCACGAATAGAGTGGGATGGAAAGCTATGGTAGATACTCCAATTCGAAGTGAAGAGGAATATGAATGTATGCACAGTTCCTGACCGAATTATTAGACGCAATATAAGATTCTATGCAAAATCTTAATAATCGAAAGGATACTATACTGCTTTATTGTTTTTATGCCACTGAAACCGGTTTGCACTTGTTTACGTACGCTTATCAATTGGTTAAATTAGACGATACATAATGTAAATTCAACAATTGGATAAATAAGGCAATATATTATATAAATATAGAATATTTATTATATCACAGGTATTATATCAGTGTATTATAATAATTAGACCAAATTATTAGACGCACTGTGGTTTTTTAATAATTACATGTTTTGCAAGAGTTTATATGCAATACTTTTAAATTTAAACATACATGTAATGGGTTTTTAACCAGAAGCTTTTTATATACTTCCTATTTGTATCGATTTTTAACGTATTACATTACAATGTTAACCAATTGATACACGAACATAAACAAGCGTAAACTGGTTTCAGTCGCGTAAAAACAGTAAAGCTGTATAGTATCACCTGATAATTAAGATTTTACGTAAAATCTTATAGGACGCCTAATAATTTGACCAGTGACTGTATGTAATTGTCTATGCTGAATAAGTTCAGATCCTTTTTTTATCCAATTAGATCGTGGTGACTGATACACGCTAAATCTGTCAAGTCTCAAAGTCCTCCATGTTCCCATAACAAATCAATACCTCTGGAGGTACTGATCCAGGAGTTTCCTTGTCTACTGGATTGATTCAAAATGACAAGGCTACGGAGCTGAACATTAGTTGTCATAAACCAGGGCTCGAAGAAAGTCAGAAATTTTACCCGTCCCCGAGGACGGCCAGTCCAACAATGTACCCGTCCTCCTTTGAAACTAACCCGTAGCTTCTAAATAAATAAAAATATAATTTTCTCTTATTTATTACAAACATTTATATAAATTGCACAATGAATTAGTAGTTACTAGGATTACAAATACTAGGCTACTAATAGTAAAACCTAGTACTTCTTTTATGAAATAATTTATTTCTTTTATGGAATAATTTAAATGACAGAGGTCAAGTTATCTGGAATGTCAATTTATCCGAGGGTACTTCGTTTTTTAAATGAAACAAATATGACGTTTGCCTGTTCCGCAATCAAGCCAATGATTTACAGGGGTTTCTGCACAGAAATCTGAAAGGGGTTTTCCATTTAGGTGGATGTTCGTAATTGCGTTTAACGCTTCTTGTTTAAGA
The DNA here is from genome assembly GCF_043381705.1 of Parasteatoda tepidariorum. Lineage (NCBI taxonomy): Eukaryota > Metazoa > Arthropoda > Arachnida > Araneae > Theridiidae > Parasteatoda > Parasteatoda tepidariorum. The sequence goes on along the minus strand of NC_092207.1, from coordinate 74,076,025 downwards.
CCAGTACGTAATGTGTTTTTTGTAAGCTCATTGCTGAAAAGCCTCTTTCAACCACTGCAGTACTCACAGACAGAGAAAACATCAATTCCACCAAGCGCAGTATGTTGCTGTGTTTCTAGATTAGAGGGTCATTTTAGAAGTGAGGCGCTAGACTCTTGTAAGATAACAAAAATTGAAAATGTATCACGAATATTAACGGGAAAATGGCCGTCCGCGCGGACGTCGGATTCGAGATATTTGTTGTCCGCAGGGAATTTTTGACCGCCGAGGACGGGCGGACGGGTGGTTTTTCGAGCCCTGTCATAAACCCAAAAATTGGGTCGGCTGTTCAACGACGGATATAAAATAAAATAAAATCACTGACATTAGTTGTTATTGCTTTACACCACAAATATAAAAATCGAACAGTGTGTCAATGTGTTAAAAACTTTGAATTTTGTTCGTTCATTAAATAATATCTGAGAAAACTTCAGAATGTAATAAATACATTAATCAAGTGGTAGTTTAGTTTTATTTGGATATCTTGATCATCTATTTAGCAAAAAATATTATTCTTACCTTCACAAGGTGATATGTTAGTCGATTACAATATATAATTGAATGAAGAATATAAAGTTATTATGAATTTTATTGTGATGTAAGTGTTAGAGAAAACATTTAAAAAAAACTAAAATTTTTTAAAGAATGTAATTTAAAAATACGTGATATTTAAATAGCTGCTATCTTAAAAATTAGAAATGTTAGAATCTAACGTCCTCTTCAACGTCATCACAACCGAAAAATGCTTCTATGATGCTTAAAATACAAGACAAGACAATAAATAAATCACAATTCCTATCATTGTTTAGAACTTTCTTGTGAAACAAAATGTATTTTTTAAATTGAATATTTACTTTTAGTTATGCACACTCGTAAATAACTTTTAGAAAATTATTCATTTAAAAATGATTCAACTGTTACTCGTAATATTATAAAAACTTACGTTTCAGAGAACTTAGCCAAAGGCATTTTTTAATATTAACCTTTGGCAAAATAGTTTAATTTTTCTTTAATAAAAATTGAAGGTACTTACACAAAGCTGATTATTTCTTGTAATAACTAAGAGGATAGCTGTAAGTTAAAGGATTTGCGTAAGTGTAGGCTATAGGAGCTGGAACTTTTTGAATGTAAGTAGTGGTTGTAACAGTAGGTGCAGGTGCCACATAGGAAATTGGAGTGGAATACCTTTTAACATAGGTAATTGGTTCAGTAATGGCATAATTAACCGGATTCACAGCGTAAATGGGCGGGCTGTAGCTATAGTATTCTGCAGCCGCGGCGTAGCTGACAAGGCAGAAAAACAGAGAAATAACCTAAATAAATGGAGTTCATTTTAGTTAATAAATAAATAAATAAGTTATTTAAATAAACTTAACCGTCAATGTATAACTTGTAACCTCTGAACTCATGAGTTGCCAAGTAGCGAAACTGTGTAAGGACCACCAAGATTTTCTTCTTCTTTTCGTTTTTATGCTGCTAAAAAATACCCTGAATAATTTTTGATCCAATTATTGGATCTTCACTTATCATGACTCAAACATAATGGTTTAAAGAGGTGCAATGGTTCCAAGATGTTAACTAATTAGCACAGATGTTGTTATAAGTTACGAAATCAGACACGAAAACGTACTTTCTCTGGATAAACATGCCTTTTCCTTCGACGGATTTGAATTTTTGACTCCCAAGAAATAGGGATTGGCCGAATTCTGGAAAGCGATCGAAGTTTGGACCCCTTAATGTTAATTTTACTTTTTGCGTATTTTTTCATTTTTGTCAAGAACTTTTGAAACAAATTAAAAAAATTTACACACCATTATAAATTGTTTTATTTGAAAATAATTCCATGCGAAAAATTAATATCGTGCTTTTTAATGTTCTCATAGAGCCAGAAACACGATAAATGTTACCATATTATGGTAGTTTTGACTATACTTTTTTTCTCAGTGTATGAGCAGACTTATAGAAAGGTAAAATTCCCATTTTCTTTAATATAAACATCCTTCATGAAACGACATAACATACCAAAATTTAGAGCAATTACAAAAAGTAGCTACATCAGAAATGATCTTACCAAATGCCTCATGCTAAAAAAACTTCGGTTTCCAAAAGCTACTGGATTAAAAAAGCAAAAACCCTGTGATGTGTTTGCCTACTTAAATACAAAAATGACAACGCATTGGAGTTTAAATACTTGTTCAAACCTTGGTCTTATCAAATTATGGATATACATTTTTTTAAATTGAATTCAGTCATTTAAATTTCTATTCAAGTACTTTCCAAATGCCCGATTGTTTAGAGTCTTTAAGAAGTTCTATTTATTCTCAACACAATAGCAAATCTTGAAGAATAAGTTTTTATCACAACGTTATTTAAATTAGAATTGTAAACAAACTATGAATTATAATGTCTGACAATTTACTCTTAAAGTAATAAAGATTGCATTTGAGATGTTTGTGATCTCTGTTCATTTATTATTATAGCTCATAACAAGTTTTCGCAACGTTTTAAAAATACCATTAGATAATTGAGTAAATCGACATGCAAAAGAAACCCCGTTTCTTTTATTTTACTTTAATGCTTGTGTGCGTGAAAAAAATATCCATCTATCTTATAAGCATTTAGAAATGTTATCAACATTGTTAGAAATTTCTCGGAAAAATTGTTATAGAACAATTTATTTAATTGTTCTTTTACAGTATTCAGTCAAAACAGACAATTAACCATAAATAAGATGGCATTCAAACTGTTAATTGTGAGAAAAACTGATTATTATCTGCTTTCACTGAATACAGTTATATAACCGTAATTTTATTTCACCTACTAAGCCTACCTGATGAAGCCACTTAATTCCTTGAAGATAGGTACATATTATAGCTGAGAGGGCTAGTCTGACAAACTCATGAGTGGCAGAACGGGATTTCGAGTCCCAGTGTTAGCACCACAATATTTTCTCTACCACTATATTAGTCCCTGCCTTCAACACATGAAGAGCTTCCAGAGTCCTGCACTCCCCAATTCGAAACCCAGGGTTATTAGAATATGGTACCCTCATTCACGAATAGATGGCAGCACCATAAAGTTGCTAAACTATCTCCAATGGCAAGCTAAATTTCTTTTTTTACGGTTTTAAAACTATGCTAGTTGTAAATGGTTAAAAAAACGTAAAAGTAAGAAATGTTCGTTACCGTACACTTTACGGTTAGTTGTAAGGGCAGACTGATTCTGATTATTTTACCATCATTCTAGAATGAAAATGAACTTATTCAAAAAATAATTTCAATGTATTACACTGGGGAGCAAATTTTTTATCGCATTTATTCGAACACTTGATTCCGCCTAGTTCGGAAGTGAGGATTTCAAATTTGAAATTAGTTTTGTTTCTAAAGTTACAATTTCTGAAAGCGATATTTTTGGTTTATTTTTGTCGAAATGTACAAGCTTAAAAGCATTATATGTATCAAGAGGTCGCATAAAGGTTGCGACAAACTTCTAGGAGAGTTCAAGCTCATCCTCAGGTTTAAAACTGCATAGGAAACTATGTCCGGATATGATGTCGTAGGCGGCTATCAGCGCTTCCTTATTATGACCTGTTCAGAAGCACATGAATTTGTTTATAATTTAACAGAATTCATATTCAAACAGTTCATAAAACAGCGGCGCTAATGGCGTATGATGACATTTCTAACCGCAGATTTCTATGCAATTTTAATCTTGATTGTGCTTTAACTCCTCTAGAAGTTTGTATTAATATTTATGCAACCCCCAGATATGTATAACGATTTTAAACTTGTACATTTCGACAAAAAATAGACTAAAAATGTCTTTAAAAAAACTGTAGCTAGGAGAGAAAAACCAATTACAGATCTGAAATCGGCATTACAAAAGCATCTAAGATCTGTAAAAAAAAATCTCATGCAATAGAAAATTTGAAAAAAAAAATCGATGGTTCCCTATTGTTATTGGTAGTGTTTAATAGGTAATTAATTAAATATCTATAAAATTTATATATCTTGATTGTTCCGGTTGAAAAGGATATGAACTTTTATTAGCGATCATCATTTAATATTGTTTTGAGGAATAGCGTATCTATATGGGTACCGTTAAAGTATATGAATTTTGATATAACGAATGAATAAAGAAGTAAAAAAACAAGAAGAGAAAGAAGTCCGTGAGTAAACGGATCAATAAATTAGCATGCTATGAAATCAGTCATGAGCGTTTAATGACAGAGTGACATATTGAAAACATATTTACTTTCAAAAACATTTATTTATTCTATAGAGATTTACATAAATTACAATCAAATCCCGTCAGCTAGTACCTTAAAAGCGCATATAGTAAAACAACTCATAGTTATATTTTGTTTTGCAATAAAAAATTTTCTGTTTTGAATATTTTAAATCCTGAAATTAACTATATAAAGTTATGTTTCCCTTATGTCAAAACTTGAAGCTATACTCTATTTTTTAACGAGGGGCATTTTCATAAGTGAAAATATGTTTAGAAAACTTTTCCTTGAAACTAAAGATTCAAATTACTACTTTCAAAATTTTCAGATATTGAAATATTTCTTGTCTATAAAACTTAAAATATCTGCACACTTTTTGATTTGAAACATAAATTTAAAAAATTAATATTAACTAGAATGTGTATTGTGTTCCCCTCTGTCACCAATGTTCAAAATATTTCAAGAAATTAAGTTGCCTGAAAGATAAACAAGCAAACAATTAACACTCTAGTTAAAACAATTTACACTCTATTCAAATTTATACTGCTGAGATTATCTTGGAAACACATAGGGCTGCTAACATTAGCACTGCTAAAATTTACGCTGTTAAAATTGCTTTTTGTAAAATTGTATAGGGAAACAAAGCTTAATAAATGGTAAGCAACAGTGGATAAGGTGGACAATATGTAGAGCTAAATTTTATTGTTATTGCACTGTTAATTACTGAGTTTCAGTCAGAGTTGGGCAAAAATGTAATCAATTACATTTTTCGATTACAGTTATCAATTACTTGTAATCATAATTACAAGATAACATAATTTCAATTGCAGCTATAATCGTGACTACAACAAATAATTACCGTCATCTATTACTTGTAATCGTGATTGCAACTTTAATTGCAGCTGTAATCGGTGTTACAATAGTCGATTACAATAATCAATTGCTTGTAGCCGTGATTACAACCTTTTAAAAATATTGATTACAGCTGTAATCATGATTACAATAATTGATTACAGTCATCAATTGCTTGTAATATTTATTACAATTCACCAAAATGTTTATTACGACTGTAATCGTGATTTCAAGTAATTGCGATTCCAAGTAACCGCAACAAAAATGATTACGGGTAATTATGATTACAAGCAATCAAAATATATGATTACATGTAATCAAAATATATGATTACATGTAATCATGATTACATATAATCGTGATTACAAGTAATTGTGATTACTTGTAATCAAACTATACGATTACAAGTAATTACGATTGCATACTATATGCAAATACATTATGTAAGTGCGTTTAGGGTACATGTTTTCATGTACATCGAATGTAAGCACGCATGTGCGTACAATTTGTGTTTCCTATTTATACAAATACATGTTTTAATCATATAAATATTGATACCTATATTTCTTTTAATAACTTTAATATTTAATGAAACATTAAATTAAAAGTCAGTAAATAAAGTTTGGATGAGCATGGTAACAGAATGGAAGAATAAGATAGTGGGAGAAAGAAACTGCAAGTCACGTGGGCAGGTTCAGTTGAAATGAAGAAGCGTTTGCATGGAACTGAAATTTAATCTTACCGTAAAAAAATCAAGTGAACACTAAAACAATTTGGCTACTAAGGGAAAAAATTCTTAACCTGTTCGAAGCTTTATTTTCATACAATATAGTGACAATTTTTAAAATGGCTACCTTATCTAAAAATAGTACATTCAGGAAGACACGTGATCCATTTTCGCTAACTCAAACGAGATAATTTAATAATGGTAACAGTGTTAAATAAGTAGAGTGGAAACTATCCGGGGACAACATTAACATATTTGATTGTTATTCAAAAGTAATACTAAAGCTGTGTTGCACATATAACTCATTTTACCCACCTAGATAAATTAAAATTATTTTCAATTTGATAGTTGGTTTAATTGCAGTAAGGGCTGGGCATAGAAATTCAGCTGTATTTGACCTATTAAAAGGGTATTACACACACAATTCCTATGCATCCATATTTAGTAAAGGCATATAGTAAATTAATTTGAGAGCTACAAAAATTATTTGGAATTTTATTTCAGTAATTAAAATTATTCAAAAGCATGGGACATCAAAAATACAAGTTTTTTGAAAATTAACCATGATCCCTCTTTTTTTTTATTAAAAAGCAATATTGCTAAGTAATAAAGAGATCACAATTTCTGAGAAAACAACATTATTAAATATTATCTTTTTTTAGAATTGTTTTCTTTTTTTCAACTTCGAACGATGCAAGGAAACAGTGCGGTAGTACATAGCCTAATGTGCGACCCCTGCAAAATTTTCAGGAGATGCATCTTTGGCTATGCATCCTTTTGGAAATGTGCCTTTTCGGAAAAAATCATATTTAAGAACTTAAGTTTTTTAGTAAAAATATCTAAAATGAAAATAAATAACTGAATAATATCTCTTTTTATATTTTTTAAACTAACCTATATTGTCTTTAGATTATTACCTGCCTTACAAAGGTAAAATTAATTTTAAAGTGTTGGTAATAAGCCAGATATTTATTTATTATTTTTTTGCATCGTGAAGAATTTATCAACACATCATTAACGTAATTTTTTGAAGGAAAAGCGAAATATTTTTATTTTTATTTGTATAGAATTTTAATTTACGGGAATTCTATGCTTGTTAATAGTTAAGTATTAAAAATTAAATCTGAATAAATTAAATTCACAATTTCTTTTTAAGAAAATCGTAAGTTAATTCGGGAGCGAAATTTTAATTTTCTGCTTAAAGTTTATAGCTGATAATCTGAATAATCTGAATAAATAGCTTTGTACCCAGGAAAAAACTGAACTTCATACATTTTTCTTAAATAATTATATTTCTTGACAAAGTTATTAATCGTAATTAAATAGTCTATAGGCAGACTTTTTTACATATGTATCGTTAAAATAAATCACAGAATATATTTTATCATTTGAATTTAAGCCTGTATTTAAATTAACTTTAAGTGCTAAAGATACTAAATATCAGTATATTATACATTGATTAGTGTTTATTTACTGATCTGAAATGCGAGAAGGAAACTGATTTATTTTTACTCAATTTTTAACTACTCTGGGGTGAGAAATGAAGAGACTATGCAGACTTGGTCGATTATCTCTAGAACTACTGGACCTATTTTAGTGAAATTTGATATGTACAAAACAAATAACCATTCAACAATTGCAATACACACGCATGGTAGCGCGTACTCGTTGAAGACGGGAGGTATGAAACAGCGATTGCAGAATAAACAAAAAGAATGGGTTAATAGAGGGTATGGTCCCCTCTTACAGACATAGAGGCCTTGCAGCGTGATTTCATACTTGAAATAAGGCAATTTATCATTTCGTGTGGTAATTGTCGTGTGGCAATTTCATACCTTCCAACTCCAACAAGTGTTACTCACGATCATGCGTGTTTATTACAATTGTTGATTGATTATTTGTTGTTTTGCATTGTATTAATATATGTGCATATCAAATTTCATTAAAATCGGTCCTAAAGGTTCTAGAAATAATCGATCAAGTCTGCAAATTTTCTTCTTTTTTACACCAGTTTATTTACTTTTAATGCTTGTAATTTTGAAATTATTTACCTTTAGAGAAAAAGGTTATTGAACATTATGTGGGCATATTCCGCAGTTTATTTCCTCTTATAATGCACTCAAAACATTTGCTACACTATACTTCTATTTTTAAGTATCTAAAAACATAATACGCTCATCAGATAAAATTAGCTCTCACCTTGGAGAAATTATTAGGAGAGGATTAGTTTGAAAGCGGGTCCGCGATGATTTGGGGCGTTTTTCATATTAAAACTCAAGTCCACTCATAAAGATGGCTGCTAACTTCAATTACCATATTTATTTTAACATTTTGGACGGTCAGAAGTTACTATTTTTTTACTTAATCAGCATCTTAATGACAGGTTCGTTGTTTATATACCTATTTCAATATGACAACCACAAAAATCATTGGGATCGAAGAGAAAAGAGTGGTTTATGTGCATTCATATACCCTGTTGTACCTCAATTGGCTTGCAAAATCACCTGACCTGAACCTCATAGGAATCTAGGAAAAGCAGGTGAAATGCTGAAATCAACACCCCAACAATTTTTTGGATTGGCGTGACTGAATCCTGAGAGAATGAATCTTATGGATTTACTTCCTAATCAATGCTCTTAGAAGAAAAGTATGGTCAAAATCACCAAAATATGGTAAAATTTATCATGTTGTATCCGTATTGTTTACCGAACGTTCTAATACTGATTAAGGTAAAATCAACAAAAAAATATAGTTTTATAATGTGTGATAAAATTTGGTAAATGAGGCAAAATTTGGAAATTTATTGTAATACCTAAAAGCATGGCATGAAAACCATCGGTCACATTTACTTTTCAGTTTTGTACTTCTTACTGAAAGTGTGGTAATCAGAAATGTAATTTCGAAGGACCAGAATTTCCACAAAGCCGTTATCATAGGAACGGAACCATTACCAAATGAATGTTTTAAATACCGTATAGTTGCGTACTATAAAACAGAATTATGTTTTTTTTTACCTATAATATAATTACCATACAGAACAGTAATTTTACCAGAATTTCTTTTCTCCGTGTAAGCACTCATCACATTGAAGGCCAAAACTGCAGAATATTAAATGGTGCTTTTAAGAGATGACAAATTGTTTCTCAGGTGAGTTTATGCTTGTGTTACTTAAAAGAACTCAATGTATCTATTTAGTAAACAGACATAACTTAACAAAACAAAAAGAGATTTTATTTTAAAGTAAAACAAGGCTTAACAGATTTTTTTTAAACAAAGGTTAGTTAGAGAAGAAATGTTGTCGATAGACTCTTTAAACTCTTGACAAAACTTTAGAATTTCTTATTAAGTCTTTTAAGTGTTGTGCCAAGGTGTCTCTGAGTGTTCATAAACTGAGTGCTTAGTTAAAGAAATTTCCTCTCCAAGACAACAGAACCTGAAAAATAAAACAAAAAAATTTAATAAAGTCAAATTAATCAAACTTTTTGAAACGTAAAAACATTTTACACAAAAAAATTTTACATTTGTAATGAGATAAATTTCCAGTACAAATGTTTTATTCGACAAGAATCTTTGTATCCCCACGGTTAAGTGGTCAACTAAAAAGTGATAACTAATCATTGAAAACAATGATTTTAATTCTTTTCACGTCAACTGTTAATATATTCTTTAAATAGGTACATAGGACAGTTTTATTTCCCTATATTTTCTCTGTACGTAGTTGTGATAGTCACGAATAAGAAATTGTTTCAATAATAAGCAAATAATTAAGCACATTTTAAATACTTTTCAATTTTATGAAAAGCACTGTCATTCTAGAAACTCTAACTTGCTGAATTCATAATACTTTTTTACGCTTTTTAATTTGTGAAAACAAGTTCATCAGTGTGAAGACAAAGTTAAACATCTACAAAACTTTAATCAGGCCTATAGTTACGTATGGAAGTGAGTGCTGGACCCTAAACAAAACAGAGGAGGAAAAACTGCTAATTTTTGAAAGAAAAATTTTGAGGAAAATCTTTGGATCTCTTCAAGAGAATAACGTAAGGAGAATTCCTTACAACCACGAAATTTACAAAAAATATGACAAATTCAGTGGGACCGACATTGTGAGAACTATTAAAGCATCACGCATTAGGTGGCTGGGCCACCTCTTCAGAAATTCTGATGCCGTCCCTGCCAAAAAAGTGACTTTTTCCACAATTGAAGGGACGAGACGTAGGGGACGACCACCTACAAGTTGGATAGACGACGTTGAAAAGGACCTCAAGCTATTGGGAGTCAACCGCTGGCGGGCCGTCGCACCGGACAGGGCCAGATGGAGGAAAATCTGCGAGTCAGCCTTGGCCTGTGAAAGGCTGTTGCGCTTATGAAGAAGAAGAAGAAGAATTTGTGAAAACGTATGAAACTTTAGAAACTCAAAATGAATGTTTGCATTGGGTAAACAAAAATTAACACTGGGTAACAAGTTTTCTTTTTTTTGCAGTTATACAAATACTTGATCTACTTCGGATGTGAAGATTTCAAATTTGAAATTAGTTTTTCTCCTAAAGCAACACTTTTTAGTCAATTTTTTGTCGTGATGTACAAATTTAAAAACGTTATATATAACTGGATGACGCCTAAATGTTGCAACAAAGTTCTAGGGGAGTTATAGCATATCATCAGGATTAAAATTTCACTGGAACCCATGACTGGAAATGCTGTCATACGTCTTTAGGGGATACCCCGTTCAAAAGCCCAAGAAGAAACAGTTCACAAAAGGAGAAGCGCCGTCTGTAGAAATTTCCTGGCATGGATTCCCATGCAGTTTCAATCCTGAAGATGTGCCCTAACTCCCTTAGAAGATTGTCGCAACGTTCATCAGACCCTCTATCATATATAGTTTGTCAAAATTAAGAACTCCCCTAGCCATTCGACTGGTACCGTGGCGGTGACTATGGTAACGAGGTATAACTGTTTCAAATAGGGGTGTGAGGTCATTGTTTAGGACAGGTTTTGGCTCGGATCGTCGAGCGAAAGGGAATCTTTTACTTCGGTCTATTGTGTTAGCCCTAGAGTGAAGCGAAGCTACCCTCCCTGAAATGCGTTATTCTTGTTTCCACAGCAGCAGACGACTTCAGAATTTTGTGGTGGGGGGGGGAGTTCTTACCGTTGACAAACTATACAAAGTTTCCAAACAATTCCACAAAAAATGGACTAAAAATGTCATTTAAAAAAACTGTAGTGTGGAGAGAGAATACTTATTGCAGATTTCAAATCAGGGGCGTGGAAATATCCAAGATCCGTTAAAGTATTTAATGCAACAGAAAACAAAAAATATATGTCTCCAATGTAATCAATAAGCGCCACATTAGAATTCGAATTAAGATGTACCATAAATGTTTAGAATTTTTTTTATATTTTTCTGCACTATTTGAATGGAAAGTTGAATTATTTTAGGGAAACACAAAATTATTCACAGAGGGATGATTGCCTCAATATTTCTCAGTGCCTAACGATAGAAAACTATTACTTCATTAAAAACTTCATACGTTACATAAATATACAAAAATATCATTATTTTCCATTTTAGAAGTTTAACGCTTATAGAGCAAGTTTTCTGTAGAAATTTGGAGATTCCGTCCACTAGTTCTTGACATGAGAAATGAAATCATCAAACATGGTGTGTTCACACCCAGTCAATAACAAACGTGTTTAGTCGGTAAGTTTAAGGATTTAAAATTAAATATGCATGAAAAAATTACATAAGAAAACTACTTTTAGGTTGTTTTCTGAATGATACCATGTTGTTTATTAATAAAAAAAATATTGATATTGTGTACACAATACCTAGTAATCAATAAAAATAAAAAGTATAAAAACAAAAAAGTATAAAAACAAAAAAGTATAAAAACAAAAAAGTATAAAAATAAAAAAAGTATCAAAATACTATATTAAAAACAAAAATACTTTGCTGTATGAAATTATTGCTTGAATTTATACATATCATCAAAGTACAAGTTTAATAAACACGATTTCTCTCAAAATGTATTCACAATACTTACATAATGTATATACAATGCCTGATACTTTAGTGAGTTATATGAAGAAAGAAAAACTGTTTGATTTTAAATACTAAAAACTAGAATATAATATTTTTAGCAAGTTAAAAATTGAAATCTTTTTAACTTATTGAAGCCATTAATAAAAATCGATGAAAATAAAATTTTGATTAATTAAGCGAGCCATGGAAAAGGTGCAATGAACAACTACATGAGCATTTGCATTATTTAAGATTTGATATTTTATTCTCAGATTTTTACATATAGAATATTTCATTGAATAGTAATTAAGTATTTTAATATGAAGATTACACTTTAAAACTGATTTAATAAGCAAACAATAATTTCTAATGCTTTTCTGCCGCATATGGCCTGTTATGTTAGATTATGCAGTGCGAAGGATGATTTTATATTTCCATTGAAATTTATGTTTTTCGCAGCACGTGTACAAAAAATTAATCTCTAAATTAAATAAATTCCTGCTATTTAAGTATCGACTAATAATTAATAATGCCTAACAATTTCCATTGTTAAACAAATTCCCCAAAAAGCAAACCAATGAAAACCTTGAAATATGCTTAGGAAATTGACTAACTTATTTAATGATTTAAAAATCGTTTTTATTAATTCGCAAAATGTGATAAAATATTTCATTATTTTCGTGCCCAATTCATATTGATGTAAGGAGTTCTCCTAAAAAATGTTCATCATTATTGAATTAAGTGACGGTGCATAATAAACAGCAATTTAACAATTAACTGGCAACAATGAGCACCGAAAAAATTTTTTCAAATCAGGAAGACATTCCAACTTAAGATATTTTGAACAACAATTTGTAATTGTTTTAAGATTCAGATGTTTGGGTGACATTTTATTCCAAAAATGAAATTTACTAAGAGTTTATCGCGTACATCATTAATAAATGCCAATTAAAATAAACCAGCGAAAATATGTTACGTGAAACATAAATACATATTTGCATAAATTAAGTGAAAGAAAGGATAATTTAAATTAATACCATTAACCTTGGATGCGAAAGTTCCTTATATTTGAAACTTAGTATACCAATAAAGCTTCCTTACATTTTATTATACTTTTTAAACATTTGTTTACCTATTATTCAGGAAGAAAAAAATTATGGTAAAATCACCACATGGTAATTTCTGGGGAGGAAACATGATTCTGGTTAATGAAACAAAAATATACTGTATTTAAACCATTCATTTAGTAATTTTTTCTTTCATATGGTAACAGTTTACAATATGCATAATTCTGGTTTTGAAATTATAGTTCTTACTAATACACATTTAGCAAAAAATATCAAAATAAGAAGTAATTAACCGAATAAATGGTTTTTATGCCATGCTGTGAAATTTCATGACGAAATTTGATCATACATTATAAAACTATATTTTGTTGTTAATTTTAACAAAGCCATTACACAAAGCGCTTCGGTAATAAATACCGTACTTATTGGTGTTCCCATAGATACACAATAAATTTTACCATATTCTGTTAGTTTTTAATATACTTTTTCTCAAAGTGTGACCTGTCTAACGTCATAAAGTGGCCCATGATATCACTTGGAATGTACAGTTCTGGTTTAAACCACCAACTAGTGATGTACAAAATAGCTGTTAATAGCAGTTTATGGTTAGAAAGCACATCATCAACTGCTGTTAAACATGCTATTGATCTTTTACACAAAAAAAGAGTGGGCTTCTATTGTTATAATATAGCTTTATTGAGATCATACGGAAATAAAATTTTAACTTACAAACGAAAAAATTCAAAAAACTGAAAATCTTTGTTTTTGTATGTTTTATGGGAAAAATATTTTTATTTTTGAAGATCGTCAACTTTTTTTTCTACAGTAATTAAGTTATTAACCGAAAATTTTTAAACTGTTTTTCATATTGCAAAAAAACAAGCTATGTGTAGTCGCATCCTGAAGAAGTCGCTTAGCTCAGGCAATATAAATAAATAAATAGATAAAATAAAACCAAAAGTTATAATTAATTAAAATATTATATATTTTAAGGATTTTGTATATTTTGCCACGCAATATTCTTTTGAAAAAGAAATAGCTACCCTAGAACTTTATAAGTTAAAAAATAGAAAAATCTAAAGATGTTTTAATTACAGGGTGTTCCGTTAAGACCGTCTTTAATATGTGTTTTTAAGCCCGTCGTCAATACACTCTCATTGATGAGACAAAAATAATATTCAAATACGGGGGAAACACAAATATGCCATCAAAATATTAGGAACCTCATTGTAAAAATTTCCCTACCAGATTACAGTATAAAGTACTGACACTTTGGGTGCATCATCCAAAAAATCCATTTTACTGTAAAATTCATTTTTTCCGTAAAATATTATACCGTAATTTTACAGCAAAATTTATTTTATTAGTGTGATTCAGTGATTTTTCGGTAATTACTGTAAAAATTACGGTGCGTCAGACTTTTTGTTTCGTAACTTGTTCCAGTAAAATTAAATTTTACGGTAAAAGGTATCGGCATTCTGAATGACTGTACTTTTTACCAGAATCTAATGCAGACTTTCTTACAATGCTCTAGTGAAGAAGGTGAAACTGCAAAGAAATTAGAATCCAAACCTGTTTGATAATCGAAAGCAACTGAGAAGAACATTAGAAACACTTCCAAGTTTCACTGAACTAATTTTGATTTGTGTTTTTCCTTTCTCGGCTTAAATATCAATTTTAGCCACCGAATGAGCATTATTTTTTTTTTTAATTTGGTAAGGCGTCAGAAAATCTATATCAAGGGAAACTATTACAAAACACCCTGTATTCAATGCGAATCTCCATTTATATATTAAATTAGGAAAATAAAGTATCGATGGACAAATAATCTGTGGTACAAAGAACTATTAATTATCAATATCCTATGCAACAAATTCAAATTCGAAAAAATTTTCGAATAAATTCAAATATGGTTCGGATACCATAAATGAATGAATGAATTCTAAATAAATGAATTCGAAAACCATAAATACGCAAATTAATTGGCATTATTACTGCAATTCTTATTAAAATTTCGGAACTTACTTACTGAAATATTCTGTTCTTCTACTTTTTGTAGTAACCATAGGGATATCCGTAACCTCCATATCCATAGGAGTAAGGATTTCCATAAGTGTAGGCAATGGGGGCGGCTGCTTTTTGGACGTAGGTGGTGGTAATAGGAGCTGGTTGGGCTACGTAGGAGACAGCAGGGGCGGCATATCTTCTCACGTAGGAAACAGGCTCGTTGATGGCGTAAGTAAGAGGACTACTTGCGGCAACTATGGATGGACTGTAGTCGTAATAGTTGAGAGCCAAGGCGCATGCAAAGATGCAGAAAAAGGAAACAGCGGCCTGTACAAAAATAGATTACGCATATTAGGTACTAATATTAATTTATTTTAATTAAACGAATTATAAAATTAAACTATAATTTGAAAGGTAATGTTGGCGACATTCAAAAAAATTCGTTATGTAAAATTTATTTGATTCATAACAGTTTTTTTAAAATTATTTCTAAATACAATGCTACTTAAAAATTGAAATATTTTGAACTAAGAATATATTCCTGAAAATGCATAATTCTACATAAAGTAATGGGTATTTAAATACCTTTTTAAAAGACGTGTGACTTATAGAAAAAGCATGCTTTTTTTCTTTTCCTTTTCATAAAAATAAACATTTTATTTGAAGAAATGCATTTAAATAATTGTTAGCAACTGTGATTTTCTTAAAATTCGTATTCTAGACTATTTTCCAATTCAAGCCTGTTTTGAGTATGTAATTTTTCATATTTATATATAAGTATAATCTCTATTATTTTTATATTATTACTAACCATTTTTTGTCCCTATTTTTTTCTTTTTTTTTTATCAAAATTACTGCTATAAACCACTCTAAACTAAAAGGATAATAATAGAAAGAATCAATAATATCTCTATCAAACTTTATCCTAAGCAAAAATATAAATATGAAAAAAATTTATTTTTTAGGAAATCCTTTCTAATGAAATTTGTATTCTTTTTCTCTTTTTCACAAGTTCATTTTTCAACGTTTGGAAGTTTTGTAACACATAGTTAAAGATTAAAATTAGTTATATCTAAGATTAGAAAATGTAACATTAAAAAAATTCCATAATATATTGGTACGTCAAATTTTATACTGATACAGAAATTGATGAATAAAAAAATCGCATTCTTATTTTTTTTTCTAAATTTGTACTTAACTTCTCTAATTTACAGTTTCATTTTCCCATTTCATACAAATTACGAACTATTACTTTTTAAACAATTTATAACTCATCGTATATCTTGTCGTATATAACTGTGAAACATCATGAAGACCTTAACTTACCAAAGTTCTCATGATTGATAGGACTGAGCTTGAAGCTACAAAAGGCAAAAACTAAAAGGAAATTCACACTCTGTATTGCTAACAGAAATATAAGTTTAACCAAATCAGACGACTCTTATATAGTTATCGTTTTCACGTTGGGAAATTACGTTCGAATCTTATCATGCTTCCACAAAAGGACATTGAGAATGGAATTTTCTGCTTATCCTAAATGTCATGTTTTATCCAATTCAAAACTTTTTTTTAAAATGTCAGAATTTAGGAGTCAACAAAAAAAACTCATCTTTCACGTGTCAGCCGTCGTTGAAATTGAGGTGGAACGTTAGATATTTTAAATAATGGATAATTCGATTTAAAATTCTGCGCCAGTTCTCCAAAACTGGTTGAATATTCCTTTCTATTATCGAGAGAATAATCTTTATGTGAATCTTGGACGATGATATTTATTTAACTCTCTTTTATCTCCACGCCTGTGTGAACTATTTCGAATATGGGACGTTCGATTCTGAGAAGGACGTTTCAGTGAAGGGACAATGGATATTTTTTCTACCCTTTTGATTAGGAGCGCGTGTTTAGTTTCTTTAATTGTAGAAAAGCATGTTGATTCGACCTTGTGTTTGTTGAAAATACGAACGAGAAAGTACAATTAGTTGAGTATTTCATAATTTGTATTTGAAATATACCCAATGAGGGATTAGAATGATTAAAAATGACAACCGAAAAAAAGATAAACGTAAAAGGTAACGAAAAAAATGGAAGGACTTAAGATAAAAGGAGACATTTAAAAAAAAAAGAATTTTTTTGTTCGCATTTGTTTTTACATAGTTTGATTTACTGGTCATAAATTTGTTAACTAAATTTTGCCCTTGAAAATCATATAATTCGTAAACATTATCTCCGTTATTTTTTTAAAAAAAGACGCTATTGCTCAATGAGCAATTAAAACTATTGCAAAGGCCACTATTTGAGGTGGAAGTTTTCAAAATAGAATGCTTTAAAATTGATTTTTAAACTTAAAAGAAGTTAAAATTTAGATAATATAAAAATTGCAATAAAGGTGTACTTTTTACTATGCCAGAGAAATGTTTCTAATGATTCTATTCAAACAAATTGGATATGGTATTATAGAAGTCAAAACCGATTGTATAAAAATTTAGTTCCCTGGATACAACCCAAAAATCTGATTTGATATCAATTCGATGGATAAATTTCGTGTTAAATGATTCAATACTTATGAAGAAAGGGATTATTTATTTTCAAAGATTTATTTCGCAAAATTTTGCAAGAGTTTTTAAAGTTTGAAAATTTCAAAAAAAAATGTAAATTATATTTATTTAACTTAAAATTCTCTCAGTACTTACCCTGTGTTTTCAAAGTTCAGCCCCGTGTATTCCGTTTTAGTTGTGGCTAAACGGAAATTATTTTGTTACATTAGTCTACTTAAAAAACTTATTTTGCTTAATTTGTTTTAATTTTTTAATTTTATACAAGCGTTTTCCTTTTCTTTCTAATTTAAATATACTTAAAAAAATTGTTTAATAAACCATAATTGGTACATCGAACCACAATATCATTCCAAGTTGTTGTAATCCTAAAGGTGTTAAATCGAACAAAGTTTTTGTTCAAGATAAAATGCAACATCTTGTTTTGAAGTTCAATAAGAAAATTGTAATCACGCAAATTTTTGTAACAACTGGATAATTTACCCGATAATATGCTTCAATGCCTCCCACCATTTAAGGAAACAGATATAGATATTTTGGTCCAATCTCAACAGTGTGTGTGTTAGATTCATGTAATCTAAAAGTATAGAAAAAATCTTTTTAATCATATTTTTATCTCAAACTGTGCTAAAATTATAATTAAAAATTTCTACTTCTAAAATATATTGCAGCAACATAATTTAAGTGATTTTATTACACAAAACTAGGGTAAACCAACCAGTGAAGGAACACTACCCAGTGAAGGAACATTTCATATATATTGATTAAAAATAAGAATTTGAACGTTTTTCTTTAGAATAATTGGTAATAATAGCTTACTGCCAAACAATAGGAAGTCATCTAGCAATGTTTTGAATTACCACGTCAAATAGACTTCTCTGGAAAAATTTTTGAATTTGTTATTATCTCTGCAACACCTTGTTTCGTTGAAAAAATTATAAGGTGAGTGTTTGTATTTATATGTTTGAAGTGGAATTAATTGCATGTAATAGTCTTATTTTTCTCACTGTGAATAAGAGAATTCAAAATATAGTTATTGAAGTTACGTTTTATTTTTTTTAAAGCACCATAGCATAATCAAGTATTGAGATAAGGGGGTGTTTATTCACTGGATCACCAAACGATGAAAAACCAGTGAAGGAACAAGTGTTTCTTTACTAGGTTCTTTTCCCAGTTAATGAAAATAAAATAAATTTTTTAATTTTCTTGTACTTTTAGTCATATTTTACATTAAAATTCTATATCAAAGACAAAAAAACTACTTCTAACCAGTGAAGAAACAGGCATGTTCCTTCACTGGGAATACTTCCAGTGAATGAACATTAATGTGTGAAATATGATTTTACATGACTCTAGGGTAAGTACTTCTGCTATATAGAGGACAACCGAAATTTTGTTAAAAATTGTATGAATAATTCCTGAAATAATTTCAGTTCAAAATGTTAATTTAATAGCTTAATTTATGAAAAAATTATAATTTATATTTATTAACGGGGTGTGTAGTTACATCAAATGTTAGGCAACTTAATAAACTATGTTTACAAATCGAAAACTAATTAAATATAATCATAAAAATAGAACATTTTTTCGCTGGCTTTTGCACCAAGAACTCCTAATAAGCTATCATTATAGGATAGCAACGTGATTATATAATTTATAGAAACTACTTTACAATGTTAGAATTTAGAAGTAAGTTCCTCAACAAAAAACAAAGTTAAACAGAAACGATACTCAATTTCTTCAGAAGCTTGAGAGGGAAATCCCTCAAGATATGTTGTAAATTTTTAACACAGCATTGACGGAAGAGTCTAATATCGAAAATGTCCAAGAGCCTGTACTTTTTCCAATATGGAAGAAGCACGTATTAAAAGAAGACCACTTGGTTAAGTCAAACTTAGGAACTGAAGCTAGTATTGATAATGAATGCATATTAGATATCGAATTTGAAATGAGTCCTCATGCTGATTCTCTTAGTTGAAAAAAGAAATGATTCTGTAAGTAAAATCAGTACTTCTAAAGATCCTCTAGATATAAGTCAACAAGAGATGGATTTGCCTCAAACTTCAAGACACCTTTCCCCCGTCTATTTTCGAGAAAGGCATTCTAGAAATGTTGCTGAAAAATCAGAAGAAGTTTGGAAGAGCCATTTACATTGGCCAAATATTGATGATAAAAAGAAAGGTCAAATAAGAAGAAAAGCGAATAAATTACCTTTTGCACTAACTTCAGAGAAATGGCAAAAATTTCAAGAGGCTGAAAGATCTAAAAAACATTAAAACAAGAGAACATGGAAAAGAAAAAGAAAGAAAAAATACTTAAAAAAGAAAAAAAGCTTCAAGAAATAAGAGGAAAAAGAGTAAACAAAAAGGTGATAAAATAATAATGATAATAAACAGCATCGGATGACACAATGATTCAGATTTGACTGTCAAATTATAAGAAAGAATGATTTTTTAAAATTTATTTTGTATTTAACATCACTTTAATTTCTAGTTCATGATTACAGAATAAAGTTAGCATTTTACAAGTACTTGTATGTTATAATTTCATAAATAGTCTTGTTTTTATATATTTGTATGGCTAATGAATTCATAAAGAGCATTAAAATATAACCAAAATTAAGTGTTCCTTTACTGGGCAATTTTGTGTTCCTTCACTGGTACGAGCTGTTCCTTCACTGGGTCTTTTTACTACTTGTTATTTGAACCTCCAAAACTTTTAAACAATATTACGTAAGTTCTCTACAATTTTTTTACATAATTTGCAATTAGTAACAAATATGTTGATAGTGTCATTTAACTAAAATTACGAATTTTGAAATTAATATGATTTTTTACGAGGCAAGCGAAGCTTAAGTGTTCCTTCACTGGTTAGTTTACCATACTTCACTAAGTTTGTTTTCGTTAAAAGTTCGTTTCGTACCTTGCAAAACTGCTAGAACTTCAATATGGAGTAGAATTAATCACTGTTACATTTGACTGAACTATATTTTCTCTCAAATTGAACTGAACTATTATAGTTCTATAGCTCTAATATAATTTAATATATTACAGTCTACATATTTTTAGAAAACACTTTTCGTTCTCATTTAATTTAGCATATAACTAATATCATTGGAGAATCATATTATACAATATTATTGGGGGGAAATGTATTTTTTTAAGCAAATTGATCGGAAATGAGCAATTTTATTCCAATCTTCCATTTTTAAAATTTTATTTTTGAAAAATTTATTCAAAGCAAGATTTATTTGATCTAAAAAAAATCCTTGTTTAATAAAATTTTTAAATAATTTAAATTATAAAAAATATGTATGTAGAGTAGCGCTTCAAAAATGAGGTTACACTGAGCTGAGAAGAAGATATTCCTTAAAAAATATTTTATATGAGATTAAAAATATTCGACTCTATTCATTCAATCTTGTTTTCACGAAAAAAAGAAAAGAGATTCCTTAAAAGAATGAAAAAAAGAAAAAATTTGTTGTTGTCTTGTTTTCTTATCTTGTTGCATTTTTTTTAATTTTTTTTTAATTTGTTGCTTGTTGTCTTTTTTTAACGAAAGAAAGAAAAGTGACTCCTTTCTCCTTTTGCTCTGAAGAAAAGAGATTCCTTAAAAAACATTTCATGTGAGATAATTAAAAATATTCGATTCTATTCACTGGATCTTGTTTCCATGAAGAAAAAAAATTCAGACTTGAAAATGGAATTAATTTCTGTGGTCTTTAGAATTATGATCAGAATTTGTTTAATTAAGTATCAAAATTATTTTAAACGACATCTAAAAGAAAAATGATCGTGAAAGCAAGTAAGAAAAATTGTCGAACTAAAGACAGAGAAAATAAAGTTCTATAGATTGATTTACTGGCTATAAATTTTCTATGTAAATTTCAACCTTGAAAATCAAATGAATTTTGCAAAGTTAACCAAATATATAATGTTTTTAACATATGTCAGCTTTTAAGAAATCATTACAAAACTATTTTCATAAGAGTGAGACTACAACTTAAGGTGTAGACTTTTACTCTTAAAAATTTATGTCAGTTCCCTACAAAGTGAATAAAAATTATCTTAAATAATTTTTTTCTCTTTTAATAAGAATTTTAATACAGCCACTGAAGTTAAAAACATAAAATTTCTAACTGATAATAATGAGCTGATTCAAACACGGCACATTACGAAAAATATTTTTCTTTTAAAATCCATACTTTCCTTTGTCTTAGAAACTATAAACATTTTAATGTAGCAAAAATGGACAGGACACCTCTCCTTAAAATGCATTTATTGTGAACTTGATTATATTGAACTTTTACTTTTTTAATACACAATGATCCGTATTTACAACTTACAATAAAGTGATTTTTATGAATTGAGCAATTTTGATGTCTTTAATTGCTTCTTAACGTTTTAAGATTGAGTGAAGAATAGGAAAAATTGAGAAAAATATCTTGGTGTTTACTGTCGCAATGCTTATTTATTTTTTAAAAAGAGTATAAAATGTGAAGCATGATTCATTTCGATGAGATACACGGACTCATGGATCAAATCTATCAAAGGCTAGATCGAGAAGTACAACAACATTAACAATTATAACATAAAATATAAATATTTTGGCTGTCTTCTATAGTCCGAAGACACAAAATTTCACTTCGCAATAACTCGTTAATCGTGCTGTCTCCAACAGCATTACTCTGAGTGCTTGGTTCTGTCTCATGAACTCGCCGCTTTGCGACTCCTCATTGATTAATCTGAAATGTGGTTTGAAAAAATATGGCATTACTCATGTAGTTATAGTTACCTTAAAGAAACTAAAATCTCTCACAATAGCAAATCATGCAAATCAAAGGGGGTGCAGCTTTTGCATGAAAAAAAAATCCAATCCATGTGCAATGAAAAAAAAAATCCAAAAGTGTAATTTTAGTTGTTTATGCGACAAATTCGAGAAATGAAGCCGGTAAGACAATGCAGCCTTAGTTTCAGAATTACATATACGGGTCAAGTGTTAATCTTAAGGCAAATGTTTCAAAAACTCACTATGAAAAACTAGAACTGAAATATTCGAAAAATAAACTTCAAGATGCAGAAATGGGGGTCCACAGTGTAAACCCTTACTTATTTATAGACAATTAGCTGAATACCCGTTCTTCGAATGGAGTGAATAAAAAAAAATAGTTAATAAATCAGTAAGGAACAATTTCAGAGATACCAACTTGCTTCGGACAAGGAATAAATATTTTCGAGAGGTTGTCTTTTAATATATGATTCTTGGTTAAGTCAATTTAACTTGTAGGGGTTTTACTCACCACTTCTCATAAATAATTCAAAGACTTATGTGTACGCCACTTTGTTACAGTTAGGTTATGTTGAGTCTCTTAAGTTAGGTCATGTTGAGTTGTCTTTTAAAAAGTTGCCAAAATTAACAGCAAATCTGCAAATATTAGTTTGTAGTTCTCTACCATTTTTTTTAAACATTTTATCGATCACGGAGCCATTTTTTCCGGAGTTTCTTTGCAATATTGCGATATCATGCACCAAACTTAAAAGCATATACCGATACAAATGAAAAAGCAAAAATAGTTCTAATTGTTCATTTATTTATTATTCTTCGCTGCCCTCTCTTCCATTAGAATATTAATTAACAGTATTTAGTATCTTTAGGAATGGTGTTATTGCTCGCGGCCAACTCATGGTAGTCAAAATTTAGCACTATCAAGTAATTTTCTCCGGGGCATTTAACTTTCGAGAAAAATAATCTTTTTTTTTTTTGAGAAATATAGCTTTTTAATTTTATTCTATATATTTATTTGTAAATTAATATTTTAATACATTATGTGCTAATCACCTCAATGTATAATTTGTAAATATTTCTTTTACTCCTACAATTTACTCTGTTTATCATATTACATCACCCAATGTGCGATTTCAATGTAAATGTAATTCAATGTAAACTGTACTGTAAATATTCATTCCTTGGATGTGAATTATATTATAAATATAGATTACTCTCACCCTACTCCTTCAACTTAATATGCTTGTTATTATACTATTCAATGTGCATTATTTCTGCAAATATACTTAATAATTTATGCAAATATTCTAAATAGTTTGATATTTTGGTCATGCAATGCTATTTATGGAACTACTCTGTCAGTTTTGAACAATCATCTTTGACATAACTTGATTATAAATTTCATTCGCTTCAAAAATATGCAAATAGGAAATAACAGTCGACATAAGTCAAGCGCTAAAAACAGTCAGCAATTTTCAAGACTTACCAAACATGAATATTTTTAAATGTTTGAAATATATCAACTGTTATTTCCTATTTGCATATATTTGAAGTGAATGAAGTGCTTAATCAAGTAATAGCTTGCAGCTTCAGTTTCTTGAGAATTTTTTATTTAGTCTGATAGTACAAGTCATGCCATTTCATTAATGTAACTACTACCCATCCTTTTTTTTTCTTTTTCCTTAAATGTATTTTTTATTTTACTGACTCCACCTCCATGATACTGCAACTTCAAGATTAATAGGTAAAAGGTTGCTTCGCGGCCCCAGGAGCCCAGATACACACGAATACTAGTCTAGTTGTTGATAATGTATGTCTTAACTGTTTTTATGCAGAGGAAGACTGCTTTCATTTTCCTAACGAAAGGAAAAAATATGATGTTTTGACTACCATAGTTTTTCCTCCCTTCCGATTAAGTAACAATATGATATTTTTACTATCATAGCTTTTCCTCCCTTCCGATTACGTAACACATCTGGAATAAATACTTTTTCTCCATTAACTTTACCTTTTAATACGTAGTTTTTCTTTTTATTTCAATTATTGCATATTACTAAAATAAATTAAGTACTGATGTCAATAATAATAGGGGGTTTTTTGTTTGTACTGTTTCCCAAAAAGAATAAGTATCTTTCGCCCATAACTTGTCAATAATAATAATACGGCATTTTTATACGGTTTCCTTACATGAATAAGCATCTTTTCTACAAAAACTTTGCTTTTTAGTGCATAGCTTTTTTTTTTATTTCAATTAATACGTATTATCAAAACGAATTAAGCATTACCTCAATAATAATATGACGATTTCCAACGGCTAGCCAAAATCAATATGTATTTTTCTCCTTTACATTTACTTTTTAATGCATAGCTTAATTTTTTTCAATTAATTCATATTACGAAAATTATTTACGAATTGGCGTTAATAATAATATGGATATGGTTTTTAACTTTTCTCCAAAACGAATACTTTTAATCCAGTACCTTTACTCCATTTCCATTTTGCGAAATTCTCCATTTTGCGATTTTTTTTTCCCCAGGAACCAAGAACATTTTTGAAATTTCTTCGTAAAATAACTTCCAAATAACGAAGTGAATTTTCTATTTATCGAACTTTTCTTTAAGATCCACTTTCCCTATTGCGCGAAATATTTCGGAACATTTCAAGCTTGTTAGCGCATTTTATTGGGGGGGAAATGACCTTGAATTGACTTTTGAAGCCACTTAACTTTTACAGAAAACAGTAAAATCCTTTTCTCTATTTGTTTGCATTTCAAACGAAAACGGGACAAAATTGAAGGAATTTATCAGTAGCAATTAAATTCAAGAACGCACGTGGTAATGCATGTTTAAAATCACTTTTATAATAAATGCAATTATAATTTTATACATAAAATTAGCTTTTTTCAATTGAAAATGTATGTAGCATGTACTGGATAATGTTTCTCTCAATTCTTGCTTTCCATGCAGATTTCTTTTATGGTAAAGATTTGTAAAATTAATAGTAGATACCAGTTCACAAGATAAAGTTGTATCCATTGCTATTTTAATTATGTCTAGTGTTTATGAATATAAAACCTGGTTTGCGTTGTTTAAATATTTCAAAAGGTAATTTTCTACTTAACGAATTTTCCATATAACGAACTTATTATCGGGATTTTGCGACTTCTTTAAGTAGAGGTCTGACTGTACCTAAATAAGTAACGAATAACTATTTTTTAACAGTAATTACTTTATTACTTAAGACAACGTAACAAAATGCATAATAACTATAATGTTACCAATAGATAGAGAAATATCTGAGTTTATGGGAGAAGACTAAGAGAAATATATAAAGATAAATCGATAGATTGGCTAGATAGTAGCCTTGGGTGTAAAAGTTAGTTTTTCACACTAAAGACTGACACTATTCTATGAAGGCGAGTTTGTAACAATACGTTTTATTATGAGTTCCTTTTAAGGCATATATTAAAGACTACGGATATGAGCTTTAAGAATTGCTATTCATTAGTTCAACGCCAGTTATGAAATAAAATAAACTGAATATCCAGTTTTGATAATATTTAAGCAAAATTTCAATAAAATTGACAGTGCAAAATAGGACTAAACATGCTTATAATAACGAATTTGCATGTCTTCTCTATCTCATCTTTTGGATTGCATTTGTGCCTCGATCTGTGAGGCAACTGATGAGTGATGGAGAGTCTGTCTATGACTTGCTGATGCGACATGATCTTCTGGACTTGGTCTAGGGCTCTAGACCAATGGGATAAGCAACAACAACAACGAATTTGCATGTTGTGATACTACATGAAAATGTTTCATGAAATATTATTCATTTTATTAAATATATATTGATTTATATTATCTCTTTATTTATTTTTACTTTTATATTACTTTTTTTTTTAATATTCGGTAATAAAAACCGTTTCGTTGGCTAATAAACATTAGAGTTAGTTTGTGGTTGAGTTGGGTATTGTCAAGTGAACTGTGGAATGTGGCTTATTATTTTATCTAATGATGCCCTCTGTCGTGAAAGATGGAAAACACTAGACTTCTTTATAGTAAGGAGCTCTGTGTTAAAGACATTTATGCATGCACGAGAATTTCGTATTCCAATAGTTCAAGATAAAAAATTCAAGAGTGCTGGACACTGCAAATTCCTTGTATGTAAATAGAGGAAATGTTCTGGTGTTAACGGCGGAATTCGATCCCTCTTCAGCCGGGCATTATATTGACAGATTTACCAAAAGGTTAAGTTGTCAATATAATGACCGGAAGCAAGGAATTAAGTAAGTCGGCTAAAGTATGTACCCAGCAGCAAGGAATTAAGTCGTTTCATAAGGTATGCACCACACAGTTATTACTATAAGATTATTTAGGTTTCCGATTATGAAAAATGAAAATATGAATTTGTAATCCTTATCACCAAAGAACGTGCGTTTCATTCTAACTGGCTGTGAACTGATAAAATTCCAGTTGTTTAACCGTATTTGGCAAAAACAGTCAATGAGCAATTCTTCTCATACTAAACAGTCTAAACGCTATCTTCTTTTTTATGGTTATTTGACTGTTTTAGTTGAATAAGGTAAAGTAACGATTAAATAAATTGTTATTTTACCATATTGTTGCGAAATTTCATATTGTTGTACATATTGTTGCGAAATTTCAAACGGTGAACCTATTTTAGAATACAAAAAGCTGTTCATTCTTGTGTATTTTGAAAATAAATCTACTTAAAAAATGTTTTGGTAATTTCAATTCATTTATACGCTTAAAAAAATTGCTACTTTTAGCTATAAATAACTATACAAGGGTTTATTACTAAACAAAAAAAGGCGCATTTTTTTTGTTGTTCAGATTCAATTTTTAACTTCAAAAAAAACACCCTTTGATTTGCTTAAGATGCATAATTTTGTATTTTTTTTAATGCGAGCTATTTACAAATTAGTATGAATTGAGTTTGATTTCTTAATATTAGATATATCAAGATTATCAAGATTACAAGATATATCAAAATAGATTTGTCAATTTTCTGAGGTTTAAGAGATTTTAAGTTAAATAATATATTTTACAGAAGAATTTATTTGTGTAATTTTTTTTTCTTCTGAGAATTTCTATTTTTATTCGAATTATAATAATAGAATATATATTTTCTTTTTAGGATTTATTTCATTCTTTTAGCATAGTTTCATTCATCGCAAACTAAACACAGATAGAAGTCCAAAGAATAGCAAACTCTATACTCTAGTAAAATAACAAATAGATAATTTTAAACTTTAAAAACGAACCTATAGAAGCTTAAGCAACTGATTTCTTTAAAGCGAAGAAATGTATAACATTTAAAAAAGTTTAATCGGAAAAATAAAATTACTATTTTATAACAAAAATTCACTTTTCCTAATGGGAGCCTTATTAAGTTTAAAACTAAACAATGTGAACTAAACACGGACAATGTCACTTAATTTCATATGCCTATGTTCAGAATGACGATTCAGAATGGTTCATGATAGGTTCAGAATGACGGTTCATGATAATGTTGTACACTGTAAAAATGTTGGTGTATAGTCGCCACCATTTTTGGTGTTGACAATTGTTATTTTGCCAATTTGATACAATTTTTGCATGATAACTACATCTGTATACTTAAAAATGGATTTAGCTTACCTCAGCACCAGAAATGGTGACAACTATACACCAACATTTTTTACAGTGTAGTTTCAGGTTTGGACAATTTGGTAATAGATACAACAGTTTTTTTGTTTTTTTTTATGTTGCTGCGTTATAACTATTGGAAATTTTCTACTGGACTACTGGAATCTACTGGAAAGAATTTTAAACTTTTTTACTGTAATTAAATTACTTTAGTTCATGAGATTTAAA
Source organism: Parasteatoda tepidariorum (assembly GCF_043381705.1). Lineage (NCBI taxonomy): Eukaryota > Metazoa > Arthropoda > Arachnida > Araneae > Theridiidae > Parasteatoda > Parasteatoda tepidariorum. The sequence continues at coordinate 74,047,869 of NC_092207.1, read as the reverse complement.
AGAAATTAACTAAATAATTATTTAGTTACATTTTCTTTTCGGTGAGGTGGGCTATGAGAGCTAAAAGCAAAAAATAAAAATTGACCTGATAGGTTCAGAATGACAATTCATGATAATGTTATGCACTGTAAAAATTTTGATGGTGACAACTATACACCAACATTTTTTACAGTGTAATTTCAGGTTTGGACAATTTGGCAATAGATGCAGTAGTTTTTTTTATGTTGCTGCATTATAACTACTGGAAATTTTCTACTGGAGTACTGGAATCTAGTGGAAAGAATTTTAAACTTGTTTATTGTAATTAAATTACTGTAAAATTACTGTATACTGTACCATTCTGTATAAAAAAAATCTGAAATGATAAATTTTTGTAGAAATATATATCATTCGTTTATATTTCCTGAAGTCGTGTAATAATTAGCGATTTCAATAGTTTGAGAAAAACAGTTTTTACTAATTATTTCGACGTAATGCTCAGAGATGTATATGTAAAATTTTGCCTTTCATATGCCAATGTTGTTTTCATTTTATAAACAATATGGAATATTTTACAAATTTAGAAGCATTATCAATATTTTTATAAGCAACATGGAAAATTATCATTTCTTTGTATTGTAATTGAACCACAGACCTTTTTTTTAAAAAAAACTCGGAATAAAGAGAAGAATATTTTGTAATTTTTATTCAATATCTGAATTTTTTATAATCAAATTGTAAAACACAAAAACATTTTACACTTTACATTTGTATTACTAGCTTTGAATTTACTATTTTAAGTTTGAAAAAAAAACTGAACAAATTTACTAACTGAATTCCATTTTTATGAGTTGTATAGAATGTAAGGAAAATTCGTTTCAAGTCAAAAACACCCAAATTTCCTACAAAATTATTAAAAAATATTGTGGTTCTCTTTTTTTAATCGATATCGTTTTCAAACATTGAATAACAAATGCAGTGTAAATTAAAATTTGCGTCAATTGACAACAATGTGAGTTGATCTAGACGCAGTTTTATTTATGGTTTATGTAAAATTGAGAATAAAATTTTGCATTTATATTTCGATTTTCGAAACCAATATTTTTCTTTAAAACTAAAAGATTTTACCAATTATGTATTAACTATTTAGCACTGTATAAATTTAAAACGATAAATTTTTATACATAATTCCAGATAATTGGGTATAATATAGCCTACATCACAGGTTGTGTTGTTCCTACTAAATTTAACCCATGAACGGCATTTTCTGCGAGCCTAACTTCAAGCCACAAATAAACAAACGAAGTGTTCGATCGTTTAAATAGCTGCTCGCCAGATTTTATTGCATTATAAAGAAAAGTTATTGAAACTAAATACAACTAAATAAACAACAACAACTAAAACAAATAGCAACAACTACTAATAACAATAACTAAATAAACAACAACTAAATTCCATTCGTTTAGCATTGCGTCATATGTTGTTCCTACTAAATCGAAGTAGTTGTGTTTTTTTCATATTATACCCAATTGTAAGCTATAAAATTAAATGATGGTTTCTACCCACAGTGCAAAAAAAAAGCCATTGATATTCCTGAACATATAAATCCAAAATTTTTTACAAATTCTGAAATATTATAATTTTTTCAAGTCAACTGTTAATGATATTAATAAGTCGATATAATTTTCTACTATTCGTTCTTTTCTACTCTGTTCTCCGTTGTTCTCCTCTCTTTTTTTCGTTTTTCTTCTATTCGTTCCCTTTTTCATCATTTTCATTTTTCTTCTCTTCGTCCTATTCTACTCTATTTCAATTTGTTTCCTATTCCTTCTATTCCACTCTGTTTCATATTTTTCTTCTATTCGTTTTCTTTTGCTCTATTTTAAGTTTGTTATTTTCTATTCTTTCTCTTCTATTATATTTTAAGTTTTTCCTCATATCCGTATATTTATATTTTGATTCATAAAATGGGACATTTTGTATCAGTCGAGAAATTTTCTAGATTTCCATTATTCAATTCTATGCTAGAGAAATTTTCATATTAATCAGTTATACTTTTATATACAATGTTTACACAAATTAGCCGCCAAGTTTCATGACAAAATCGGCCTATATGTTTTTCCCCTATCTATGATTCTTGAAATATTTGCTTTATTATTCTTAGGAAATACTCATGTTTTTCACTTTTACTTTCTCTTTTTTTGTCCTAAAGTTTCAGGAAAAGTTTTTATGAGTTTATCATTCTTTTAGTCTATACATGATTCATGAAACCATATGCTTCCTACATTGGAAATTTTTCATATTTTTGAACTATATTTAAAATTATTTATAATTTTGCTTTCAAGCATTTTTACTTTATTTTCGATTTATCAAATAGTGCACTTCATTATTCGTGATAAATATTCACTACATTTCTAGTATTTATATTCTTAATGACGAATGCTTTTTATACATATTTTTTTCAATGCCCGTATTTTTTTTCAAATTAAAATAATCATGTACATTGTTAAAAAAACACTCAAATAAAATAATAAAAGCTTTTATTAAAAACCAATAACAATAGTTGTAAATAGAGCACCATAGTTTCTAAATTTTGTCAAAAAAAAAATTATATAAAAAAAAGCACCATTTGTTCAAAAGTATTTTTTAAAAAAACCATCTCTGAAGGATTTGAGTTAAAGCTTTTATATTTGGTAAGGATTTCGAATCAAGTTCATTCTTCTGATAAAAGAAGAATATCTTGAAAGAAACAGAAACATTCTCTACAATCTTAGTTATTCCATCTACTGGAGGAATCTGGAAAAAAGGGAAAAAAGTAATCAATACAAAATTTTTACTCATTATTTTTTACAGAAAATCATTTAAATCATTACTTTTTTCAGCAAAAAAACAAAATTTTTCCAATATTTTACAAGAAGTTTCAAAAATAAACTTTATAAATGGCCCGTTCTAAAATTTACGATAAAGCCAGTTGAAATTTCTTCTTGACTTTTCTTGTACTTTAATTTTTTTCAGGTTTCGCTTTAGTTCATAATTTACACTAAATAACCATATCTTGATACATAACTTATGATATCTTTTCGAACTCTCTGTTTTTACTTAGCAGAAGGCAAAAATAATAAATTAAGTGACTTTTGTATTGGAAGAAATTTTAGGTGACCACACCGAATTTTGAGATCAAGTTATTTTTTTAGGCAGATAGAAAAAATGCTGCATAGATACCACTGGAATTTTGCTTTTAGTAAATTTAGTAGATGCCAGGAACAAAAAGTACTATTTTCTGCTTTCATAAGCATTTCAGGTTTTCCAGGCAAATACCTAGAGAACTTTTTTATATTATTTTATTTGCTGAGTAATTTTTCAATTAATTTTACTGAAAGATAAAACCTTATTGTATGTGTATTTGTGAATAGAACTAAGTACCAGAAAATAAGCACCAGAAATAAAGACTAAAAAACCATTATCTTGAAGGTAAAATAAAACTTTTAAAAAAAATTTGTTTGGCCTAAGAAATTTAAAAAAGGGTATACTTGTTGTACCTTGGACAAGTCTCCATATTGTATTTTGGACCTGTTGTAAGTATGTGCAACAAGTTCTGTTAGTGCAATTATATTTCCCTGTGAAGTAAGCTACTCACATTACGTAAAAAATTTGACGTTTTTAATATAGCTACAAATGTTTAAAATATTCCACTAAACTATTATTACGTTCACAATAAGCTTGATTTATTTCTGCTTTCGCAGGCAACGTGAAAAATAAGTTTTAACTGGATGAATAACCAAATTCAATTAACTAATAGCTTAAGCAGAAAGGTATTTAAAATAAGTGTTTTACCCGGGACAAATATTATTACTTTAAACATTTTTTTCTGAAATGTAAGTACAGGTAAAAAGAATTATATTTATCGACAAACTATTTTGACTACTAACTATCGACAAACTAACGACTACTAAATTTATTAAATGTATTATTATTATTAAATGCATTATAATTAAATAATTTATAATTAATAATAAATATTGCTATTCTTAAACTTCTTATTATTTATTTATCACGAAATTTCGAATCTACTATACATATATAAAAAAAAGTAAAAATTGATCCAAGGCACAATAATCTCTCATAATATTTCAACAATTTGTGGAAAGAGAATAAATAAAACTAAAAAAGTAATATTCCAATTTTGAAAGCTGGCGAAGATAGGAAAAAATAAATTTAACTTTGAAAAAATAGCAATTATATCAACGAGTTTTCAAGTAAACTAAGAGGGTGCGTATATAAAAGTTAAAATCTGAACCATATAATTTAACTTGAAATATTTTTTTTTACTTAGAAACTTTTCTCTCTTCTAAAATATAAGTTTAAAAAAATTTAAGTGTCAACTTTAGAGATACCTACGTTTCATCACAGTCAACAGGAACAGTTTATTTGATGCTTTTTCCGCCATAGTTTCTGATGGTTGGGAAAGAATAACCACCAATACCACTAAGTCCTCCTAGACTGTAAGTTGTTGCTGGAGCTGCCACTGCAATGGGTGCTGGAGCTGCTACTGCAATTGGAGCTGGAGCGGCAACTCTGATGGGTGCTGGTGCAGCATACCTTATGACTGGAGCAGGAGCAGCAACTGCAACTGGAGCTGGGGCAGCTATTCTGATTGGTGCGGGGGCAGCATATTGGATGACTGGTGCTGGAGCGGCAACTGCAACTGGAGCAGGGGCAGCAACTCTGATTGGTGCAGGTGCGGCATAACGGATGACTGGTGCAGGAGCAGCAACTCTGATTGGAGTAGGGGCAGCATATCGGATAACTGGAGCTGGAGCAGCCACTGCAACTGGAGCTGGTGCGGCATACCTAACAATAGGAGCTGGTGCAGGAGCAGCGTACCTGACTACTGGAGCTGGGGCAGCAACTCTGATAGGTGCAGGAGCAGCATATCTAATTTGAGGAGCTGGAGCAGCATATCTAATTTGGGGTGCTGGAGCAGCATATCTAATTTGGGGTGCTGGAGCAGCATACCTAACTACTGGAGCTGGGGCAGCAAGAGCTACTGGTGCAGGTGCGGCATATGTTATGGGAGCAGGTGCGGCGTATGTTATGGGAGCAGGTGCAGCAACCGCAAGTGGAGCGGCACGCACGTACTGTGCTCGTGGAGCACCATAAGAATAACCTCCTCCTAAAGATACTAGTCTGGCTGATGGTGCGTAGCCGAGACCACCGTATGTGAGACCAGAGCCTAAACCATAACCTAATGTATTAAGTCCATAGGCTCCACCATAGTATCCTCTTGCAAATGTGGAAGACAAAACGGTAAGAATAACAGTTAAGCTCTGAAACAGAAAATTAAACATTGTTAAAACAAATTATGTTCATAATTTGACGAGATCCCAAAGCTTAGAAAATGCAAATGACGAAATTGGCATTTCTAATAATTTGTGTATTTTCTTTTATGCTACCTAATTTACTAAATTTAGCTTTCAAAACATTTCCTGTTACTTATTTCTATGTAAATATAAATTACAATTATGTAGGAACAACGTTAAAAATGCAAATAAAAGAAGCTGTTTCAGTACTACAAGCAAAACCCATCATCGTGGTCAAGAAACAGAATAAAGCAAAATTTTCTCATAAATTATAAATAAAATTTTAAACTATAAATTAAGCTTTGAAAACTACTTGAAATATATTTACATTTCGTATCACGAAAAACATTTCAATACTTAAATTTCATACTAACGTTAATCACCATTTTTGAGCTTCAATCTTTAAATTTTCATTTTACCAAAATTACAAAACTTCAAGTTATTAATTCTCTGAGCTTTTACTCTGATTAAAAAAAAAATTTATCTCTACTCAAAAATGATTTAAATAATTATCTGCCTAAACAATATTGACCTGTATCATATAATTCACAAAGTATAAATTGTCTTAAAACTTACTAAATATCTTTAGAATTTTATATAGTTAAATTTCATGAATTATTTTTTTTCTCAAAAAACTGAATTTCATATAGTTAAATTTCATGAATTTTTTTTTCTCAAAAAACTGAATTTTATATAGTTAAATTTCATGAATTATTTTTTTTCCAAATGCAATGTTCATGTAGCAATGAAATGTATATAATCAAATCGTATTATACTGAATTTAAATTTTTAAAAAAAATTATAAATCAGAAGCTTCGAAGTTAAATTACGCTAAAACAACAAGGCAAGATTCTCCTGAAACTTCTGACTCCAAGCAGGAAAAAAAGTAGGCCCGTGATATATTGACAGAAGCATTTTACGACTATTAACTTAAAAGAAGAGTTAAAAACATTTATAATTTAGTGCTAAAAGAAACTTACAAGATACAGTGCTTATTATTTTCATTAGACAAACTTATTTAAATGAACTGTTTTATTACAATGTATGACTTAGTAAAGCAATAGTATAATTCAAATATTATATTAATCACTTAATCTATAAATATTAAAGCTCACACTTAACTAGCAATGAAAACGAATATTTCAAAAACTTAATTGTGGTAGTTTCAGAATTCAAGGATTTGCCTTAATACTAAAAGTTAATTCTTGATAAACTTAAAAGATTTTATAACTTATTTAACTAAACTGTTTAGATCAGAAGATAGCAAGCATAGTATTCCTATGAAGCCAACTTACCAAAACCTTCATGATGGATTTAGAAGAAATGACTACAACGATTGTATTTAAATTTGAGAAAGTTCTTAAAGGAGGATTTACACAACTACTGACCAAGTCATTCACTTCTGGTCTTATATACTCCGAATTGAGCCAGTGGTCCTTGGCTACTAGATTGGGCCCTTGACCTCAAGACAAGAAAAGTGAATAGGTTTTCTTTTCTCGAACTAGAAGATTCATGCAAACAATGATCTAGTTTTTGTTTTGTTTTGTTTATGTCTGTGATGTGACAGAATCAACAATGCACATTCCCAAAACAAGTTTGCTTCCGATTTCGTTCCAAATAAAAGTAAAATCGCGATGGCGTTACTTTATCTGCATTAGGTGACACGTTTGGTCAAACGTCTTCTGACCATGCATGTCAATTCGAACGCCCGCAAAAAAAGTTCTTTTTTGTTTTCTAATCTTTTTCAACTAACCTATTTCCGTTAGGAGATGACACTATAATTCATAAACTGTTCTTTATCTCTGTTTTCACTTTTTTTTTCTCCCGCTGGGAACGTGAGTTTAGCCAAAGAACAGGCTTCCTCCTCAAAACTATTTGCAAGACAAAGACTCTTCATGTCGTAATGATCCGAAATGCTGACCCAGAGTATTTTGTGTGAGACGAAAACTGATTTTTTGTTTCTATCGCTACTCATTAGGGACTAACGTTCTGACAGAAGAATTAATTTTTCCTACTTCAGAAGATACAAGTAGCATATTTTTATCGTATATATTAAAGCCCGACCCAAATCAATCTCCGACTCGGGCTCAATCCGTCTTCCTCTCAGAAGCGTATATTTCCGACATTTTTATAATCTTTAAATTAATTCCAATCCTGCCTGTGGGTACTTGTAAATCACTTTATCACATTATTTAATCTTGTTTCTCAACACTTCCGAAGAGAAAGTGTTATACTTTTTAAACGAAAAATATATACTTGTATACTCCTTCATTTTATAAAATACAAACTTATGTAGTAGAGATAAAGCAAATTTTTCCTTATAACGAAACGTTTAATAACATTAAAATTATTCTTTATGTAACAAAGTGATAGCCTTATGTAACAAAGTGATAGCCATTTTATGAAAATAAAAAAAAATTAATAAATAAAATAAGAAAATATAAGAAATTCTTTGAAAATCTTTGACTACAAACTAACTTGGTTAATTCGCACTTTCAAGCAAAGTAAATGAATACAAAATCCATCTCAAACAGTAAGCTGGAGATAATTCAGATATATTTCTAAGGAATTAATTCATATACAAATTTTTATAATAAAGAAAAGTATAATTCCAATATCTGATTTACTTCTGTAATAGACATTTATTTTTTAAATAATAAAGTTGTTGTTTTTTTTTAGTGCGACTGCCTGGTATATTCTACACTGATGTTTTTTATTATTTTTTTCAAGATTAAGTGTCATTGCGGGAAAAGGGAAACAGGGGAGAAAGAATCTCCCTTCTTTGAAATGCGCTATTTTTTGTTTCCATGGCAGCAGACAGGCTTAGACTTCGTGGAGAGGGGAGTTTTTTCTGTAGACAAACTATACTTTGCACTGCTGTTTTTTAAGGTGCAGTTCCACTACCCGGTATACTCTACCTTCTTAATTCTATAGTAGCTTCATCTATTGATGCGTTAAGTAACAACGTAGGTGGATCGTATACCAAAAAAAGTGCATTGAAGTTTCTATATAAAAAAAAAAAACTTTGAAGTTTCCGACAAAATTGTTCCATACTGCATTTTTAGTACCTTCCTTAATGTTAAAGTCTTTATAAAATATTGGAAGCTCTTTTGGAGAACAGAAACTTCAATTACTTGATAAGAAATTTTTTTTCGTTGTCATAAAAATATGTTTGTATGGGTAAAAAGGTTACTTTTAGCTTTTTTTACATCTACTTTATTTTTCTTTTTTGAAAAAAAAAAATTCTATAATTTATGTTTAATCCTTCCGAGATAAATTAAAATTTGATCTGTTTCAAAATCCACTTCACCCTTTCGGTTCTTCCGATTTTGCTATCACGCCAATTGTTTGGAACGGAACTTCGAATTCTGGATGCATAATCTTATGCGAATTACCTAATTGATGCATATTTTATTATTTCCAATTTATTTCCAATTACCTAATTGATGCATCATTTAATAGCCAGATTTTGATCAATTCAAAAAGCGTTCTTCAATCAAACCTTCTAGCTCAGTAGTGAAAATTCGAATTGTGGACTGAAGAAAAATTGATTTTAGTACTAGTATCAGGGTCAAGATATTGAACTTTTTTTACGCGATATAACAGTGATGAAATGTCAACATAACATAGCTTTTAAAATCTTTTCCATAATCATGTTTTAATTATATTTTGTACTGTAGTACAGTTTTTATCCTGTATTTCTCAAATCTTCTACTACTTTTAGTGTTCTCCCCTTTCTTATGTATGTTCAATCAATTGTGCATGATAAGAAGTAGAAATAAATATTTTTGAAAATGGCTGCAAAAAGGTTTTTTAAATTAAGTTCCAGCCGTCGAAATATAATATAAGTTTTACCGTCGAAATATAATTTTATTTGAAAGAACTTAAATTGATTATGCTTATACATATTCTGATGTATTTACTTTGAACTTTTAAATCTGCGTCATCACATACTTTGCCTCATTTATTTTATATATAGGTGCCTCGGTTATTTTAACCAGAATATGAAAGATCAGATTTAATTTTAATTGATTGTATTAGACATACACTTTCTACTTTTAAATGTTCAAAGGTGTCTCATCACAAATATTTACTCTTATTAAGAATAAATCTAATATTCTTTATTATAGTTAAGAACTTTAGTAAAATCAGTATAATAATTACAAACTACATTCCTTCAAATTTTATATCCATTATATTTAAACATATTCCGATGTATTTAGTTTATACTTTTAAATGTTCAAAGGTGCTTCATCATATGCAGTTTAGTCCTGTTAAGAATAAATCTAAAAGTCTTTATTGCTGTTTGGAACTTTAATAAAATGAGTATAATAATTACAAACTTCATATTTCAAACTTTAACTTGATTATATTTTGACATCTCCTGATGTATTTAATTTATACTTTTAACTGTTCAAAGGTGCCTTATGACACACACTTTAATCCTATTAAGAATAAATCTAATAGTCTTTATTATATTGAAGAACTTTAATAAATAAGCATAATAATTCGAAGCTACATCTTTCAAATTTCAAATTGATTTCCTTTAGACATATTCTGATGTATTTACTTTGTACATACGTATGTTCAAAGGTGCCTCATCACACACAGTTTAATTCTATTAAGGGTTAAATAACAGTTTATTTAATTGTTATTTTATCATTTTCAGTCAAATAACCTTAAATAACACGGTATTCAAACTGTTAACTTTGGAAAAAAACGTTTATTAACTGCCTTCACCTACTACAGTTAAACAACCAAAATATTATCTCGCCAACTTGGCCCACCTAATGAATCTACTTAGTTCCTTGCATCTGTGAGTACAAATAATAGCCAAGAGAGATAATGAGTCAGTTTCATGTCCAAAAGAATTGGGTTCGAGTTACAGTATAGACACCACAATATTTCCTTCATTCCCTTCAACACATGGAGAGTTTCAGTGTCCAGCACTTCCAACTTGTGACCCCGGACAATTAGAATACGATATTCTCATTCACACATTGATGACAACAGCATAAAGCTGCCTAACGTGAAAAAGTCTAGTATCTCCTATCTCTAACGGTCAGGGAAACAACCAGATAAACTAATTTAACTACATTCTACGGTTCGTTTAATAAGACAGCAACTCAACAACAACCTAACTTCAATGCTCACTACCTAACGAAACTCATTACTTAACTCGAATTTTTGTTTTTATGGTTTTGAGACTATGCTGTTGTAAAGGTTTTTTAACAGTAGTTTTAAACGGTTTCAAAATCATAAAGGTTAAAAATTGTTGTTTACCGTAAACTTCATATTTAAGTAGATGTACAGACAGTTGTTGGTTATTTTATTGTGATTTTAGAAGGAAAATTCACAGTGCACACATATCATGCAAGCAAGAAAAAGGACATTTTAAATATTCCGGTAGCATTTAAATCCAGTCGTTTAGGTTCCTTATTTTCAAGCCCTAACCCGAGTGTACCAGACATAATTTAAAGCTATAGAACTGGCTGCTCAATTCATTCTGTGACTAACTTCAAATTTTAGAAAATCTTCGACCCGATGTTAGTTTACGCTATGTACGCTCACGCTGTCGTCTAACTAAATTAAATCAGTACAAACCGCACTGCTAAAGAATAGAACAAAATTGCTCCCAGAAAACTATCTAGAAAAAAACAGAAAAAAGAAAACACAAAAAAACAGAAAAAAACAGAACCCATACTAATGATAGCACAACTTTCAAAAACAAATCTTGAACATTGAACACTGAGTATGTTCCTGGTTTGTGTAAAAATACACTTTCACTAATGCGTAAAGTAGCACCTGTGCTACTTTCCCTTCATTGTCCGTGAAATTGATCAGGACTGCGGAAATTCAATAATCTGGGGAGCCTAGCTTCAAACAAGATCGTACGTTTTTTTTAAAGTTTTTATTAATAGAAAAAAGAATTTTACGATAAAAAAATCGAAATAAATAAATTCTTGATAAAAATAACAAGTGAAAAAAAAACTAAATCAGAAAATGTTTTGTAAATACATACATATCTATACGTTTGAAATTAATTATTAAAAATAGAACTTTATATTCTATATCATTCAACCCCACAACTCTTATTCTTCTAACGAATTATTCGTACGTGATTTGCATTCTAATACACTTTTTTACCTTTTTAAAAGCTAGTTTCTTTATTATAGTGTTTTTATCTTTTTTCATCATTTGCGGAGAAATAAAAGCAATTGCATCTATCATACAAATGAGATTTTTTTTATTTCACTTTAACGGTACGAGCTAATCATTTATTTTTGACCTTATCTCGTGATTGCGAGATTGTGATGAATCTAATTATAATCAATTAGTTAGAAAACCTTTTATATATTTGTACTTATCATTTATGATACGTCTTTGTCTTAAACAAAACTAATTTGTCAACGAAGTTTGTGATTAAATTTAAGCAGGAATGACAATGTATTCTGAAAGGGATGATTAGTATTTGTTTTTTGTGTGTTTTAAAAAACAAAGCATAATTTTTCGATTAATCTCAGATTTAAAGATTAAGGTAATTAAAAAATGAATGATTGATTATGGCAATCATCTTTCAAGCTATTAACTTTTAGGTAAAATGTTATTGAAAACTAGTCGCTTTCAGCGATCATGCGGCTGCTTGGAACATACTACAGAATTTGGTTACCATGGCATTTTATTAGTTAACAAAAAAGCAAAGTGTTGCTAGTGTAGGTAAGTCTTGAAATTAGACGAACTTCGGTGAAAACAGAATTGTGAATTCATACAAAAATAAAAACATTGAATTTTACTGATAAAATTTCAAAATATGATTAATAAAAATGAAAAAAAAATTTTTTTAGTTACTTATTTAATTTTGAAGAAATCATGTCAAAAAATTTATTTAGTGTGACATGATTAATCTTTTTTATGTTTCTATCATGTTTTTATATGTTTCTAACATTAGTACAGAGAACATAATATTCATAAGTACCAAATCGTACTTTTTTATGAAATAAGAATTGAATTAAACAGCATAGTAACTACCGATATAAATACAAATATTTTTAAAAAGTCGTCACTGAAATCTACTAATTCACAAATCTATTTCAATAGTTCCTTTTTAATACATAACACTGGGCCATATTTTTTTTCGGTTGCATATGACAGTTTTTTAACAGATCTCAGATGCTTTTGTATCTCTGATATTAATTCTGCAATCATCTTCACTCCCCAAGATACAGTTTTTTTTAAAGTTATGTATGTTAACGTTTAAAAACGTTATGTAAAACAGGGCACATCATCAGTTTTAAAATTGCACGGGAACCCATGCTCTGAAATATCGTCATACACCACTAGAGATGCTTCTCTATCACGGAATGTTTCTTCGTGTGCTCTTGAACAAGTCATAATAGAGAAACGCTTATAACCGCGTTCGACAGAATTTCTCAGCTCATGTCTTAATCCTGATGATGAACCCTAACTCCCCAAGAAGTTTGTTGCAACATTCACACAAACATCTGTTATGCATGAAGGTTTTAAACATGTAAATGTAGACAAAATATAGGCTAAAAATGCCATTTAAAAAATCTGTAGCTTTAGGAGCAAAACAGATTTCAGATTTGAGATCCCCACATCCGAATTAGGCAAAATTCAGTATTGGTATAAAAGTAAGAACAACAAAAATTTTCACCCCTGTGTAATCATTGCGGTGTTGTTAATGTTAAGACAATTTTGTGGTGTCACCATATGTTTATAATTCTTAAGACATAAATCAGAAAATAATTCATTTAGCATGTGATGTTTTTACGTATTTCTGAAAAGTGACAATGCGTTTAAGTACAACTTAAGTGTTTCCCAGTTAAAGAAATTATCACAAATTTTGATGCAACATTATCTATCTATGTAAAAATGCCTGTCTTTCTGTCCTTTATAGACTCTTAAACCATCCGACCGAGAGGGATGAAATGTTTCATACTAATAGATTGAAACAAGGGAAGTCGACACTGTCGACATTAGAGTATTCTACAACAAACCGTTCGAACGGGATGAGTGGAAAACGGATGAAATTATCCTATTAGTTTGGAACTGGCCATTGATAAAAATTAAATTGCAGTTACATTTTTTAACAAATATTTAAAAGAAAACATTGTGTAGTTTAACAGCTTATATCTGACAATTAAAAAAGGGAATTTATAGCTTCTTGAATATTCAAATATTTTTAATTCGTTATGTCAAACGGAATTCGTTGTGAAAACTCATTGATCAATGTGAATGTGGTAGCATAGGTGGAACGTCTTTAAATTAGTAGTTATGAATTTATCTGAAACCATGTGTTTATAGATACGTTTTTGTAACCTACTTCTATAAAACTAAGTAATTTAAAATTCAGTGGTAGCTAAAATGAAAAAATTAAGTTATGTACTAACAAACTAAGTTAATGGAGAAGTAATAACTCGTTTCGGAGAAATAATAACTTCGTAACGTAAAACATCGTCATACTATTGTTGACAAAAATAATGCTTGATTAATTTTGGCAGTAAATACTACACTGCTTGAAATTTTTTGGAAAAAAAAATGGTTAATTAGCAATTTATTTAATAGTTATTTTACCATATTCAAACAAAACAGTTAAATAATCATAAATAAGATGGTAATCAAACTGCTAATTGCGAGGAAAAACAGTTTGTTTACTGTTTTCACCTAATACGGTTAAACAACCAGAATTTTATCACACCAACTAAGCTCACCTAATGAAGACACTTAATTCCTTTCAACTGGGTACATATTGCAGCCGAGAGGACTAATCTGTCAGTCTCATGAACGATAGAACTGGGGTTCGAGTCCCAGCGTTGACACCATAATATTTCCTCCATTACCTTCAATACATGAAGAGTTTCCAATGTCCTGCACTCTCGAATGACCATTACCAAACGAAAAGCTTAGCTCCTATGTCCAGTTAAATTTCGTTTTTATGGTTGTGAAAATATTCTAGTTGTAAATGGTTTAAAAACCGTATAGTTTTGTATTTGTGGTTTTATAACCATACTTTATGAATGGTTCTAAAATTGTTTAGAAAAAGAATGCTCTTTACCGTAAATTTTACGGTTAATAGGATGGACTGATTGCTGCCAGTTATTTTACCATAATTTTAGAATGAAAATTCTAACAGTGAAATTTAAATTAATAAAACTAAGAACACAAAAGCAAAATTTGTAGAAAAATATTACTAATTGTTTTAGGAGAACCATGGAAAATCGTCATACGCAAAAGATGCAAAATAAATTTTGGTAATAAGAAAGAATTAAAATTTCAAAAAGAAATCTATGTACTGAAAAGAACCCATGTACCATTTTCGACGCCAATAATGCTTAATTGATTTTGGCAGTAAGTACTAATTAAAATGAAAAAATAAGCTAAGTAAAAAGCAAAATTAATGAAAAATTAGGACTAATTTGTTTAAAAGAAGAAAATGTAGGAACTACTGATGTTAAGGTAAGTGATCCAGTTTTTATAGGTACCAAATATTCGAACATATGTAAAATGTATAACGTTAGTATATTTGATACCTATTGAAACTGCATCAATACTTGTAACCTTTAATGTAGATATTGTGGAAATAGGTTTTTTATGGCCCCTCTCTAGGAAAAAATACTGGAGCAAATCGCTTGATTGTGGCAACTTTTGACTGTCACGACTTATAGCCAAGCAACAGCATCATACCAAATGATATTGTGTGTTAATCATTATTTTGTTGGGAGGAATTATTAAAAGCGTATTTCTCGTAATCTAATGACATAAAGCCACCGGGAATTTCAAGATATGAAACATGAAAAAAAAGGAATTATTTTGACTTTATTCATTGTGTTTTTAAATGTCTTTCAATTTTGTGCATGTTTTAGTGCTGTTCAGTACTAATACATTGATAGTTTACTTTTTTCACCCGGTACGATGAACGTGTATTCAGCTGGTGCATACATATTTCTAGATTTTTTTTTCCCAATGTGAATGATAGACTCTTCCAGTTAAAGATTGCATATCATCCAGACATCGAAAATTGTATTGTTCAACATATCTCGGGAAGGTAAAATCCTCAAACAGGGATACCATAAAATACCGATTAAGTTCCCCTCGAATTTTAATGAATATCACCAAAATTATGAATGTGGTGGATAAACAGCCCTGAAGGAAGAGAAAGAAAGAAGAACAAGTACATTTGATAATACCTCAATATTATTGAAATTAAACTTAACTCGATAAGAAATAGTTCAAAATATAATGCTATCTCATTTTTTATTCCCTTAATTATCCCAATCGCTGTGTATAAAAGAAAGAGTAAACATAGAAATGTATAACTTCTTTTTAAAGTAACATGTTGAAAGTAAATTACCAATAGTACATAATCATTTTGATAATGTCACTTCTATGTTAATAATAATGCTCTGCATTTACTTCATGAATGTTTATTTGAGCTTAATACTTTTTTTATAACAATTGGATAACTAGTGACGTCATAGTAAGTAAATCGCAGCATTTGTCGATTCAGAAACCAATTAGGTCCGACATGCACTCGTCTCTTACAGGTATCCAGTTATATCTGATTTAAACACATGATAAGGCATATTCACTTCACATCTTCTATTGTTGCAAGTAGTAAATTCTCAACATTCTTAATTTATAAGTTAAAAATGTTGGAGTATATGTTCCTTTATGTGTTATTATATGTGCTTTATTCACATCGTTTCTGATTTATTCACATTGTTTATGCTTTATTCATACAAAGCACAAGTACATTTGGATAAATCTAACCATTACGTATGAGGATTTTCAACATTAATTTTCTCCTATTATTTATATTGACTAAATTTTTTTATACCATAAAAACAACATATATTCTGTTCGTTTTGAAAATATATTATTATTATGTTGTTCTGTTAAAAAAATTATTAACATTATGATGAAGGAAATTAAATTTGATTAACTCGGTCAGAAGCAAATTTAATTTGAAAAAAAACTAAAACATCTATTTTAACATTTGCACAACTCTTTAAAATAAACGCACTATGCAACGAAAATAAGTATTAATTAATTTACTTATTGATTAAAAATAATTAAAATTCATTTTAAAATAAAAAGTTTTCAAATGGAAAATTTAAATAATTTTAATTATAATTTATTTTAAATATTCCAATTTAGTCTTTGATAAAACTGAATTGTGATTTTATATTAACCAAGTCGAATATTCAACTATTTATGGTTTAGGAAACTCATGACATTTGAAGCGAAATACAAATTATATTAGGAAAACATTTGGGTTTATGTATTATAAATATTTAATTTCATTTAAAATTACGCAACAACTTTTTATTTGTATATGTTATTTTGAAATATCCAATTATCATGAATAATTTTGCTGCTGTATCTTAATTATCAAATAAAAATAAGTGGTTTTTAGAAAGAAATATTTATTTTTTTACAAAAAAATAGTGGGAAAAAAGCATATTCATGAAGAAAAAAAATTTAATTGTTTGAAATCATTAACAAAAATAAGCTCAATAAAATGTTGGCTTAGTTGAATATGATGTTTACTGTAGAATGGTGATGATGCTTTTCATTATGACATCACAGAATGTTTCAGGTTCCTAAAAAAGACATCAAACATTCAAATACCATATATTCACTTACAATTTGTAATATTCGTAATCATAAATTCTGCACATTAAAAAACAAATTATATATTCTGATAAAAGCATTACTTTTTTTAGAACAAATTGTAGAATTGATTTTTTTTTCAAATGAAATAAAAATTACTAAGATTCTTTCAAGTACTATTTCCTCAATGTCTCAAAAATGTGATGAAACATACTTCGATACTTTAATGTTTCGTCACATTTTTCTTGAGTAAAATACATCAGCAGTTCTACGTAAAATTGTGTAATATATATATATATATATATATATATATATATATATATATATATATATATATATATATATATATATATATATATATATATATATATATATATATATATATATATATATATATATATATATATATATATATATATATATATATATATATATATATATATATATATATATATATATATATATATATATATATATATATATATATATATATATATATATATATATATATATATATATATATATATATATATATATATATATATATATATATATATATATATATATATATATATATATATATATATATATATATATATATATATATATATATATATATATATATATA
Source organism: Parasteatoda tepidariorum (assembly GCF_043381705.1). Lineage (NCBI taxonomy): Eukaryota > Metazoa > Arthropoda > Arachnida > Araneae > Theridiidae > Parasteatoda > Parasteatoda tepidariorum. Next base: position 74,030,268 of record NC_092207.1, on the reverse strand, counting down.
TATATATATATATATATATATATATATATATATATATATATATATATATATATATATATATATATATATATATATATATATATATATATATATATATATATATATATATATATATATATATATATATATATATATATATATATATATATATATATATATATATATATATATATATATATATATATATATATATATATATATATATATATATATATATATATATATATATATATATATATATATATATATATATATATATATATATATATATATATATATATATATATATATATATATATATATATATATATATATATATATATATATATATATATATATATATATATATATATATATATATATATATATATATATATATATATATATATATATATATATATATATATATATATATATATATATATATATATATATATATATATATATATATATATATATATATATATATATATATATATATATATATATATATATATATATATATATATATATATATATATATATATATATATATATATATATATATATATATATATATATATATATATATATATATATATATATATATATATATATATATATATATATATATATATATATATATATATATATATATATATATATATATATATATATATATATATATATATATATATATATATATATATATATATATATATATATATATATATATANCATGGATTAGCCATATGATGCTCACTACGTGCTCTTGCGCGCCGAAGCCTATCAATTAAAACGTATTAGCGTTTTATATAACATGGATTAGCCATATGATGCTCACTACGTGCTCTTGCGCGCCGAAGCCTATCAATTAAAACGTATTAGCGTTTTATATAACATGGATTAGCCATATGATGCTCACTACGTGCTCTTGCGCGCCGAATCCAATCAATTAAAAATGAAAACTGTTGCCAGCGCGAGAAAAGAAATATCATCGGTTTGATTGATACATACGTACGTATTAGCGTTTTATATAATATAGATAGAATCTGGCTGATCATGAAACTGCTTCACGCCCTTCATTTATGTATATTTTTTCTGAAATTTATTTAAATAATATTTTTTCTTTTCCCAAACAAGTTTGATTTTGTGTATTAATTGAAAATTTACGCATATTGCATTAAGAATTTTTAATGTTTTATATTAGGTTTATTATAATTTAAAAAAATAAGCACCCAGAATTTTTTTGTTTAAAAATAACTTTTCATAAACAAAAATTTCGTGATTGTTCTGTTTAAGTAATTACTTCATTTATTCCTTTTTGTAACATATTTTTAATTTATGGTATAAATATATACCTTTTTCAAAATGTTCAAATTGTAACGGTTTACCGGAAATTCTAGTTTTCAAAATAATATTTCTTATTATCTTATATTCAGTAAAAAATACCAAACTGAATAATAAATTCAACCGAATGAATGGTTTTTATGTCATGCTCTAAGGTATGATGATAAAATTATCTAATTTCATCTCCGATTATAAAACCATATTTTAGTAATTTCACCGAAATCATTACCAAATCGCTTCGGTAAAAATTACCGAGATTTTTAGTGTTCTTATTGAGCCAAAAACTCGGCAAATTTTACAATATTCTGGTAATTTGAACCATACTTTTTTCCTGAGTGTAACTGCTATTGAAAAGCTCAATAACTTATTATTTATTTACCTGATTTGCGTAGAAGTTCACTACCGTATATTATTATAACTTTAGCTGAGTTTGAAATATTTAAGAAACTTGATTCTTTTTAAAGGTAATAGCTAAATAAACTTGAAAACAAAAAATAAATAAAATTGAAAGTACAATATAAACTTTCTTTTTTAAACTATATGTAATGAAAACCCCATTAGTATTATTCACTCGGTTAAAAGTTAGTCATTCATTTGAAAATAATGAGCTAACAATAGTAAAAAACATTGCTTTTAAAAAACGTACCTTTGTGAAGAATGATTCAAATTCCCTTGTGCCTTACTAATATGAGCCTGATTTTCATAATTTTCATCAATTTCAACTTACACTTTTTTTGAAAGTGTTAAACTGATTTAAAAATAAAAAGGATTTTCTGACAAGTTAACAAGGAGAAGCTATGGAACGCGAACATTTTAATTTCGTTTAGAATGAAGTAGTTTATTTATTTAGAATGAACTAATTTATTTATTTAGAATGATCTAATTTATTATTTGCAACATACTTAACATCTTAGTAGGATGCACCATATTGAACTTGAGGATGTCCTACGTATTGACTTGATGAACCGTCGTAATAGTTGTTGTAGGCATTGTCATAGGCATATGGCCTGTATCCAGCACCGTAAGAGGAGTAGCCGTAGTCGTATGGCCTGTAGACTCCTCCTGATAGGTGAAGGTAATGGGAATTGGTATCATAAGATGAAGAAGGATAGTAAGCGTATCCTGAGCGTCCAGCGTCGTAATTTCGGTAAGCGTTGGCGTTGGCGTTGTTGTAATCGTAACTAGCACTGCCTCCGTCATATTGTCTGTAATATGGTTGACGAACTGATTGGTAGGCTGGCTGATTAGCTTGCTTTACTTTGGCCGTTCCATCAGATACCACGCAATGGACGAAGGCGAGTAGCAAGACAATATACTGAAAACAAAAATTAGAAATAGTACAAAAAATTGCTTAATAACTTACATAAGCGATACAAAAAATTTAAGAATGTAATTCATGCTTACTATATTTTTGAATTTATCCTTATACCATATTTTAACAAAAAGAAAATCTATAATAATGTGAAAGTATATAGCCATGTTAAAATCTTATAATAGACTTTATCTTATAAAAGTTAAAATATTTTAATAGACTGTTAAAATATTTAAAAATGATGCATTTAATTTTTATACCTATGACAGTACAAATACAATTAAATAATAGGAAAACAAATTAAATAGTAGAAAGAAATTACTTAATGACTTACATAAATGGTAAAAAAAAATTTAAAATTTAAGAATGTAATTAATATTTACCATGTTCATGTATACATCTTTATACGACATTTCAACACGATTAAGTATATAATAATGTCAAAAAAATAATACACAATCTTCATTTTAGTAGAATGTTTAAATCTTAAAATATTTAAAAATGATACATTTAACTTGTAAATCTATGACAATACAATTACACTTAACTTTAAATAATAAAGATTCATATTTATTTTGACAAACAAATCTATACTTATTTGCAGTGGACGTGAACCAATATCATTAATACATATTTAAACACAACCAATATTCAATTTTTAATGTAAATAAATAGAATTAATTTAAATCAAATATATTTATATATATTGCATGGAAAAATATATGAAGAACATTGATCTAGATCCACAGCGCAGACATTGCACGACGAGATTATTTATTATAATCAATTTTTATTCAAAGTAATATTATATTACCGGTCACAACTAGATTAAAATTCTAATTTCATCTACTTATCAGTTAAAGAAATAGTTAATTTTAAACCATTTTATTTTCCAATTGATGTATACGTTTAAAATAACAAAAATCAAAATCATTTTAAGTTGTGATTGAAGTTTTGCATATTTTATCCTCATAATTGAATAAAATTGAGATAAAATATATATGTATATATATTCTCGATTACTGTCGGTATAATTAGATAAAGTTTTAAAATATTGCATTTTAAGTCTTAATTTTTTTCAAAAATAAAAGTGTTAATTATCAAAACACTGAACTTGCAAGTGTAAACTTTCTACCTTAAAGTTACGAAAATTGATGATTACGAAAACTGCTTTGTTGCTCAAAAACCATAACGTATTAATTTTTATAAATGTGAAACAATAATAGTTAGTTTTATGCATTTCTTAATACTATGAAAAAATATCAACAGACACATACTTATTCATGTAATATTTGAGTAAACAAATTTGAAAACTTTTGAGAACCTGAAATTTCCGTAGAATTTCTATTCCCCTCGAAAGTTAAAAGATATTAGGATAAATTTAGAACATAGTTTTTCTTTACGATTTTATTCAAATAACTGACTGTTTTATTTAAAACTTAACTAGCAACTTAGTTTTAAAAATAACTCAGTATCTATCAATAAATAACAATATATTTATATAAAATATTTATTTAAGACCTAAATGTATTTTCATTATTCGAAACAACAATTAAATTAAATTCAAACTAAAAAAAGAACTTACACAATTTATGCTTGTATTTTCAGAATTTAAAATTATTTGAAAAAATAAGTAAAAAAGCATTATTTGATATTACATTAAAATCTTTTGTTTGAATTTTAAGAAAAAAATGCAAGCTATAATTTGAAACTAATTTAAGAGCAGTATCTCAAAAGTAAATGAAACTTATTTACACATTTTTTAAAATTTGATTGCTTTTAATAAATATTTAAAAATCCTTAAGTATTGAAACTACATATTCTCCATTCCGTAGAAGTCAGGATCATATTATACAAACTTTTCACATAAAGTTTATCAGACATACTAAATATAATATTTGAATAAAATAATGTAACTAAATAAAGTTCTAATATAAACAATATAACATAATTTTAATGTTTTAAAACTTACTTGTCCTTATTTTAAACAAAAATATGATAGGATAAACTTTAAAGTAAAGTTTTGATAAAGAAGTTATTTCAAGAAATGTTTGAACTCTTAACTCATAATATACGACATTCAAGTAACTGTGTCATTTAAAATTGTTAACTGATGTTCTTTTTCTCATTAAAGTCATAATTTTCAACAAGCTGTAAAGCCTTTTAAAAGATAGTAATTTATTCAGTTTGTTCTATGAATGAACTAATTATAAATAAAAGTACTAATTATAACTTAAAAATGCTAACGTAAGACGTAACGCTAACGTATAACGTACCAATTATAATGAGCTGATTATAAATATATCTTCGAATGAACTAATTTTAAATTAAAGAAACTGACCAATTTTAAGATTTTATAGAACCCTATGTAGAATAATTGTCTGGAACAACTTTTTCAGCACTTAAGTGCAATAGTCTCACCATTTTAAATTGTCCTTACAATTTTAAAAGATGATATTAGCATTAAAAAGATTGGATCCTAGAAAGTTTGAAGGGGCCAGTCTAGCACTTTCAAGTAGGAAATTTATTATATATCCAAAAGCTTAAAATATAATCACAATTAATTCAATAAGAAATATATTAGATACTCACTCATAAAAATTCTACGGTATTTAATTCAATTTGATTAACGAAAATATTTGTTCAAACGAAACAAGGACTTATCAGATCTACTTATTAGTTTCTCTGATAATTGAATTTCCTTTCGGTATAAATAATAATTGAAGATACGTTGAAATACACTTCTTTTTCTTGTGAAATTGGGATACCTTTTAACAATTAAAGAACACCTTACACCCAAAAATAACTGTGGATATAGGGGACCTATCAAAATACCCTTAAGGGGCACTAGTTCCCATAAAGCTAACGCAAGAATAATTTAATAGTTATTTAAATTGGATTAGATTAGGAAATGTCAGAAATGCTCAATATTTTCAATAAGTTATTTTTTGAATCACAAAGAAATGAAAATGAGAGGGACCTAATTAATCCCAACCGTCTTTTTATGTTAAAATAAGATCAGATCTTAATAACAATGTTATTTAAGTTTTAAATTCGTAAATGTTTTTTAAATAGAGCTATCTTCCTTACTGAGTAATTAAAAAAAAAAACTCACCAATGGTTGCATCATTTTAAAGCTGTTTCTAAAATCACTCAGGAACTGTTAATCTCCAGATATCAAATCCCAGTTTCGAGTGATATCCGTTGGCTTTAAATATAAACGGTATCCCATTATTAAGTCAATCAAATCTCAAGATCTTGATGACCACAGGGGTCAAAGATCACTTGCAAATCATTCTGAACACCTGGGACATCAACATGGGGGTCTTTCGAGAAAGTAGGTTTTTTGTAACCAGTCTTCTCCATCAAGTCTTGAAGGTATCTTAAAAAAAGGGTAGATCTCTGAATTAATTTTCAACATAAGTCGTGCAGTTCATATATTACTTTTCCATCATATAATAAATCCTCAGTTGTAGAAGACAGATAAAGTGCCTTAGCCTTGAACTTGTCTCTTTGAGTACCCGTTAAGAGACAACCTTGTGTGAGTTTATTGAAGTTTCCGAGAAAAAGTCAAGCAGAGGCAATACCTCATTTTGATCAGTTGCCCACTCAATTAAAAATTAAGGCTAAAGATTTTAATTATTACATACGCTTACAATTATCGTATGTTCGTACCGCAGTGAAACTATAAATCAATTTTATTCGATCATGGAAAAACATTAATGGGCATTATAAATTACCTTTTAGTAAATTTGCAGGTTATAGGTTAAATTTTTATTTAAATTATGATCACTTTCCTAATGCGAAAGAATAGCGTATTTTTCCTGGAATTGATATATAATGTGTAAAGTATGTAATAAGTTAATATTTTATGTTAAGTTTATATTTTGATTCGCTTCAAACGTAAATGTTTACGAAATTTTGAGAGATTTTTTTTTTTATATTCCTATAATTATTACCGATAAAATCCATTTCGTACGAAATATCATTCTTTTACTACTTTATTTAAATATGGCGTACGTTTTTTTGGCACAAACATTGTATCTGCCCAAAATATGTATGTACATACGTATACTACGTATACACATATACATCTACATACATAGGTACTACCTACATACATTTTATGAATAAGAAAGTTGTTTATGCATACGTATTTTCAACGTACATAAAAATATGTATGAGTTTACATACTTACATACTGTATTTACATATAGTATGCAATCGCAATTACTTGTAATAGCATATTTTGATTACAGGTAATCACATTTATTTGTAATCAGGATTATACGTAATCATATATTTTCATTACTTGTAATCGCTGTCATCCGTAATCATTTCTTGTTTTGAATACTTAGGATCACAATTAATGGGAATCACGATGGTAGTCAAAATTATGGTGAATTGTAATCACGATTACAAGTAGTTGTTTACCGTAATCAACTATTGTAATCACGATTACGAGTAATTGATTACTGTAATCGACTATTGTTATCACGATTACAAGTAACTGGTTACTGTAATCGACTATTGTTATCAGGTTTACAAGTAATTGATCACTGTAAGTGATTGTTGTAATCACTATTACAGCTGTAATCAAAATTATGATATGTTATAATCATGATTACGAGTAACTGATTACTGTAATCGAAAAAGTTATGGGGAAAGACCAAACACCAGATGGATTGATTCTGTAACAAAACTAGCTTGTGTTCTGTGTGTGTGTTTTACGCAATTAACTAATCTCTAAAATAAATATTCTTAAATTAGCAGATGTTTAAAATTGAAAAGTAGTCTAAAAGCAACTGCGAATGACCATAAATATTCAGTAATCTTCCTTTTATTTCATGTCTTTTCTATGAGAAAAAAGAGTATTGTATTAATATCATTATAAAAGTACCAAAGCCCTTTTGTAATGGCATTAGTAAAATTAAAAAAATAGGGTTTTATAATATGAGATAAAATTTGGTGAGTGTGGTAAAATTTGGTAATTTTGTCATGATACCTTAGATCAGGACATAAAAACCATTTATTCTGTTCGATTTTATTTTTGCTTAGTATTTTTTTCTAAATGTATGATGATCAGAACTATAATTTTGACAACCAGAACTTTCAGTACACCTTTACTATATGAACAGAAAAATTACCAAAGAATGGTTATAATACCGTATATGTTGATCCAGAATTATGTTCATTTTTTCCAGAAATGTCATTACCATACAAGTCGGAAATTTTACCTTTTTTTTTTCTCCGTGTATTAATCGATAAATTGCGTTAACCCTAATCCTCAAACCATGGAAGATAGTAGTTTCTTAAATTTAACAAAGTGCTCTATCGGAAACACGAAATGGATTCATCAGTAAAATTTCATGCATTTCATTATTCATTTCTACAGCTCATTATAAATTTAATGAATTGCAGTGAACTGATCGTAAATACATGGTCCCCAGCTGGTGGGTGACCACTTTGATCAACCAGCGTAGGTGAGTGGTATCGTTCCTCGTTAAACTGTTCAACAGTAACGTGCTCGACTTCGCGCGCAGGTCAATGGGCTACCGAATCGGAGGAGCCATCCCCTCTGCAGAGGATCAAAATTATGATGGCATGTCTTCGGATCATCCTCAGGGATGTTTCTCAGACCGTCGCCAATAAACCATTCTGCAGCTCCAATGCAACGTAAATAAAAAATACCAACCTACTCGCTTTAATTTCGAATTTAATTTTGGAAAGAATTTCAATATAACATATAAAAATATTCATTTTCAAATGAAAAGTTATCATGAGCATTAAAACTTTCTTAATCCACTCGAAATCTTACAAAATCGAAAGCAGAAATCACAGAAAAAAGTTTAAAGAAATTTCTAAACACACGTGGGTCATCCTCTCTAAAATATAAATGCGGAGCTTTCAAAACTAATTAAAGTCATTCTAAGAACTTTTGAATAAGATGCCCAGATGTGGTCTACTAGATGTCTGCCACTTCAAATGATTTCATTTTCGAATCCCGAACACGTTGAATTGTGTCTTGACAGCCTTAGTTAAAGAAGAACAGATTTTAATTTATGCTCTAGATACCTGCTTAAAATTCAAACTCGCAGTCTTACGCCAAGGTTAAACAATCACACAAAAATCCTCATTTGTAAATGAGAAAAAAGCTGCCATATATTGGAGTATGGTTCCGAATATTAATCAAAAGAGGTCACAATTTAAAGATTCTCAAAACGTGTTTGTGACCGTTCTTTGTCATTTTACACTTTCACATCTTAATGGTGCAGAAGATTCATAGCCGTAATAAGGTATGATATACAATACTAAGGTATTAATGAGATCTGTACCAGCCCATGTGTTTCAGTCATGTGCATTATTTATCTGCTCTTATACCTAATCAGTCAAGCTTGCTTTGCCATGTACAAGTACGAATACAATGTACGAGTTTTGGCCATTGTTTCTTAATTAATCTTTTTTTCTATGATATCAGTAAAACTTTTCGTTTAACGAAAGATTTTTAGCAATAATAAAATTAAATAAAATAATAATTTAATGTAAAAATTATAATAAAATACGTTGAAATAAGAATGGAATTAAAGAGTTATGTGGAATCGAAAATGAAAATTGTACTCAGAAAAAGAGTATAGTCAGAACTTCCAAAACAAGGTAAAATATACCGTGTTTCTGGCTCTATGAGAACCACAAAAAGCTCTGTAATTTTTATAGACTCGCTTTGGTAATGATTTTAGTAAAATTAGCAATAAAAGTGGATTTTTTAATATGTGATAAAACTTAGTAAATGTGGTAAAATTTTATAATTTTATCAGGATACCACAGAACATGGTATGCGAACTATTTATTAAATTTATTATGCAGTTTTGTATTTCCTACTGAGCGTGTGGGATAAGGAACTATAATTTTTAAAATCAGAATTTCCAATAAGCCATTATCATATGAACAGAAAAGTTTCCAAATTAATAGCTTAAAAACCGTATATTTTGGTATCATTAACCAGAATCATACTTTTTTTTTCTTTTATTAGAAATGTTATTACCATTCTATGCGGTAGTTTTACCAGATTTTTTTCTTTCTGACTTAGAGTAAATTAATGTCTTAAAAGTACAATACAAATTAATAAAGCTTTATTTGTATACTATGTTTGCATATGAGGAACTACTGTGACCAAAATTAATGGCATTCTTTTTGTTTTTCCTTTCATTTACTTATCTAAATTTGTATTTTTGTATGACGTAACATATTTTAGCTGAATTTTACTTAAATATGGTCTTATAATATGTGATAAAGTTTGGTAAGGTGGTAAAATTTGGAATTATTGATCATGATAGTTTAGAACATGGCAAAAAAACCATTTATTAAGCTTTTACTTTTCTGATTTGTATTTTTACTTAATATGTGGTAATTAGAACTATAAGTTTGAAAACCAGAACTTCCGATAAACCGTTATTAAAAGGATGGAAAAACAACTAAATAAGTTATTTAAAAACCGTATATTTTGGCTTTTATTACCACATTTATGGTATTTTATAACAGAATTGACTTGACCATCTACTCAGTAATTTCACCAAAGATCTTTTCTTCGTGAAAAACTGACCACCTGAGAAGGACATTTCGATGATTTATTACGAAAATCGTGTACTTCATGTTTTCTGTTTAGATTTCCGTTAAATAATATAATAGCTTTAAAAACTTCGTCTTTGAGTAGATTTATTGAGAATAAAATTGAGTATGTTAGACCTAAAGTGAAAAATGAAGTGCACATCAACATCACTTACAAAAGACTGAAATAGAAGGGGGTTTGTGATGATTAAATTTGTTACGTAAGTCGTATGCCCTTCAATCACCGTTTTTGGTCTAACAAAAATAAGGTTATTTTAGATTTTTTATCCTAATTTAAAAACATTGTCCTTAAGATCATTTCATTTTATAATTTCCTTCTTTTTTAGTTTTGTGACAGAAAGAACTTAGAATTTCGAATGGTGATAAAATGGCAATACATTTTTGCACCATTTAAGCACTCTGGCTAATCATAAAGTGATCTAAAAATTCCACTGCACAAGAAAATGACAGTAAAAAATTTGCTTGTAAAATGTGCGTGTTGCGGTCAAGAAACTATAGTAACTTGCATTGGTATCCACGACAGAGAACTCCAGTTAAAACTTGATCATTTTAGCTAGTCGGAAAATAAGTAAAAGGTCGATTGATATATAAATTCCTACTAGCAATAATAGGACTTTAAATTCTGCTTGTGGAAGTCATAAACTGATTGTGACATGTAGTGCCATCAGACAAACTGCTCTAATAGAGATTTGTACACGCGAGTTAATCGGAGAAGTGGGCGGAATTTCGATTGACGATAAATTATTTATCTGTGAATAAAATACATTAAACTCTGTTTGAAGTAATCTGAATGCAATTGAGACTTACAATGTCATCACACATGAGTACTAAGATATGAGTACTCTGCGTAGTCAGAAATAAATCGACATTTCGATTGCAAAATTCAATCTTTAACCCCGAAGCAAAAACGATTTAATAAAAACGTTGTAGGAACGTGCTGTAATAAAGTTATTGGCATGTTTCGTTATTAATCACCAATATTTAAATCAAATAATACGAACTATCCCAGAGTCAAAATAAAGAACTGTTTTTGATTAGTGGTTTTTGTTAGATTTGTATTTAACTACGTTCCCCTATAGTAAAATGTTTCAAATAATACAAAAGCCTTGCTAAAGTCATATTCTGTTTAAAAGGAGTTTTCTGAAAAGTGAATCTAATGCGATTATTCTCTTAAATATAGTTGTAAAGGCACAGTAGTTGAGGGACTGAGCTGTTATTGTGAAGAACCGGTGTTCTATCCTCTTTGAAGCTCACCCAGCTTCAAATTAATGGATTCCAACATGTATATGGAAAGAAATGATCTCCAGCGTTCAATACTGACCACATTGCTGCCATCATGTCATCGAAATTATGTAATTTTTAGAATTTCTTAAGTATGAAATAAAAACTTCTAAAGAACAAAATCGAGAAAAGAATATTAAAAGTCTAGCCGAACTTTTCCGAAATAACAAAAGAAAGGATTTTTAAATATTTTAGAACAAACAACATTCCGAATTGCATTTAAAAAATTCTACTTGAGATCTCATTTCTTTGGGCTAACCGTGGGAAATTTCTATTTCCATCCATGTACGGGAGAAGTACTCCAAGAAGACGAGTTTGTCATAACGCTGGATCCAGGATTTCTCTCGTCTCTTGATTTGAGATAATAATACAAGGATACAGAGCACTAATGTAGCCACAAATATGGCTTGACTACTCAACGCCGTGGATAAAATCAAATTTAAAAAAGGAATCGCGAAATCATTCACCCAAAAACCGTTGCAGGACATTTGGAGGCTTTGCATAAATATTGCATAGATATGGTTGGTTGGTTCTAATGCCACTTGCCACACGGGCAAGCCTGATTGGTGAAACCGAGCAACTTTAAGGCAGAGTGGGCGTTTCTTGTTCTTCAGTGGCGCCATCTGTGGCCAAGAATTCGACTTCTGCCACACCATACGTCGCACCCGTTTATAGGGCGAACCGATTCATACATCCATTCATCCACAGATCGTAATTTTGACCTGAATCAGAGATCCTGAATTCAGTACCCCCAGAGATATTTATTTGTTATGGGAACATGGGGGAATTTTGCAACTCGACAGATATAACTTGCATCAGTCACTTTACTACACGGGACCGGAGGGGTTCGAACCCACGAACTCTCGGACGTGGGCCCAGCGCTCTACCGTCCAGGCTATCCCGGCCCTTGCATAGACATACATTTTATATGTTTTAGCTTTATCTGCAGAAACTTTCCCTTTCCTTTCCGAAGATATCAGGAAATAAATCATCTTTGTGCTTTCCCTTTTTTGCTATAAGCGTAGTTTTCCTCCCAGCACTAAACCCTTAATTTTAACTTCTCTTTCCTTTTATTGGTGTATTGCCTTAATCCAATCAAATATTTTTCTATAGAAATAAATGTTTTAGACTTGTTATAATTCTGCAGTTAAATCATGTAGAAATCAATTAGAGAATTTATTCTAAAACTATTGTAAAATATTTGCATTAATGACACTTAATGGTTGCATCCATTTTATATTCAAAACTCTTTTTTTCTCAAATCGACAAAAGTGTACAAACGAAAAGGATAATATGTCTGTCCCGGAAAATGGTCCTCTCTCTCTTTATAAGATGCACGGAAGCACGTGCGGAAGTGTTCATCTAGAAATTCATCTTGAATTCCTATAGAAAACACAAGGTAACTTAACGTACCTGTCCTTCCTGTAATTCCTCAAACATACTGGACACGTATGCTTACAACAAAAGATTGTTCTAGAAAACTATCTGGCTTCATAAAAAAGAAATCTTATCTTGTTCTACCTTATTAATTATAAGATTTTCTTTAGTTTTATTAATTCTTATTTCTTACATTAAAATCGCTCCTTAAGATTAACAGTAATAAAACATTTTTTGGCAATAAAAAACTAAAATGAAGAAATATTTTTCAAAAAACTTAGTATCTTTTCCAGAGAGAAAAGGAAACTCACCGGAGTTTAATCCACGGAGAATCTATGGTTATGTTCAAAAACAAATTAAGTTATTCATTGATTCAAGTATGGTATAAGAATAAAGAAAAAGACGAAAACTTTAAAATCCTGGTATTAACTATTCCACAATGATCAAAACTGAATATGAAATCGAAGATATAGAAATTTAAATATTAATTAAGAGCAAAATTTAATAATATCAATGAACTGTTGTTGTTTTTGAGAAATATGTGTTTAATTCCTGAAGAATATTCAAGAAGAGTTGTGAATTCAAGATTATTCCAGTTCGATACTGCAGAACAACCAAATATTTCTTAGTGATTAGATAGTTCGTCTTTTTTCTAACTTCACTAAATTTGAATAGTCGATAAGTTTGATTTGGTTTGAGTAAGATTCGATAAGACTTTTTGATTTGTACAAATAAGTTCGATTTGAACTTTTTATACTTTGCTTTAAAATTTAATAGAAATTACAATAACCTTAACACATTCTGTTTTCTTTGAATTATCAATGTGGTGTGATAACAGAAAATCAAAAACTATTCAAGCGATTGCTCACAAATTTTGGCATTTAAAGTTACGTTCTTAAAAAAATTGCAAAACTTTTTATACCTTTCAATTCAAATTTTTTTCAACTATTATAAAATTAATTCATAAAAAAATTATAAAATTAATTCATAAAATATTATAAAATTAATTCATAAAAAAATAATGAACAATTATTAAATTTATTTTTCGTTTGGAATTTTCTTTAAATAAACGAATTTTATAATTGAGTGCAGAAATTTTTCAATTCACTTAAAAGGTTTTCAAATCAAATCAAAAAGTAAAAACTAATATTAAGGAGTCCAAATTTTCAACTCTCCCACCTTAACTATCAGGATCTTATTTTCGAGATAAAATTTACCCCCTATTAAGATGGTCAGGAATCCAAATCCGTTGAAAAAAGATATGTTTAAACAGAAAATCCATTGAGTTGGCCGATGTAAAAAATTAAATAGTTAATATTTTAGTTTTCAAATCATTAATGGATGTATACAAATGTATCAGAAGAAGTATTTTGCTGCTGAAATATCCAGTCAGTACCATTTAAAAAATACCCTTTCTGTATCAGATTATAACAATGCATAGTTTGAAATTATACAGTCTCATTGCGATTATACAGCATAATCTCAACTACTAGCTAGGGTATTTAGTAATATTATCTCCCTTACTAGACAGTCTCAATAGCTTGAAACACTAGTCTCAAATTTTTCTTTTGTAGATTTCCCAATTCTCGTTAAAATTAAAGGTTCCTAAAATCATTAGTGATCAATCTCTTACAGTCCCAGGAGCAAAATTCATTTCAATTTACAATCCATCCATTCTTCAATTGTATTTCATTTCTTTTTTTTGGGGGGGGGGCAAACATTTCGTCGTGAAATTACTCTAATTTTTGCTAAGCAGGAACTCCCAATTGTTTGAAGAAACTGCTTTCTCGTGTCATTTCTGTGCATTCTGGGAGTTCATCATCATTTTTATCCAATTATAAATTCGGTTTCAGTGTTTAGTGAGATATAGTAAAGAGGTTAGTGCTATAGCACCAATTCCTGGCAATAATTGAGCATTCATTCATCCATTCATTCACAAACAAGAAAATTTTTGTACATTTTGATGACAAACAGTTGGTTAACATACACTCAGGTCAAAAGTATACGGACGCACGCATGGCAACATCATGGTGTGGGGATGTTTTTCATGGTTTGGTCAAGGTCCTTTAATTCATGTGGTTAGTATTATGAACTCTGAGATGTATGAAGACATTTTCGACAGTGCTGCTCTCCTTATTCTATTGCAATATTTCGGGGAAGGGTAATTTCTATTCCAGCAGAAAAACTGCTCCAGTTACTCATCAGGAATTTCGAAGTCTTAGTTTGTCGAAATGAATGCTCAAAAACTGGGCTGGCCTTCCGATAGCCCCAATCTATGTAAACGACCAACATCACATTTATATATGCCTTTTGAACTCTACGTATCTGTACCAAAGTATTTACAGATACTTTTGATCAGATAGTGCACCACTGCAATAGTACACTCAGAAAAAAATATGGTCAAAATTACCAGAAAATTTTAACATTTACCGTGTGTGTTCTGGATCTATGGGAATTACAAAAAGCTTGATAACTTTTACTGAAGCTCTTCTTTGGTACGGAATTTTTGTGAAATTATCAATAAAATATAGTTTTATAATTTGGTGAAAGTAATTTAGTAAATTCGGTAAATCTAAAAATAATTTGATAAATGTGGTAAAATTTGTTAATTTTTTCATGATACATTTGACCATGGTATAAAGAAAAACATTTCTTTGGTTAAATTTACTTTTCAGTTTTGTATTTTTCACTACATGTGTGGTAATAAGAACGATAATTTTTAAAACCAGAATTTCCGTCAAGCCGTTACCTTATGAGCGGAAAAATTACTAAATGAGTTGTTATTAAATACCGTGTGTTTTGGTTTTAAATACCAGAATTAAAGGAGGTTGGTTTTTCATCATGCAATGCTGTATTTTTATCAGAAATTTTTCTCCTGGTTTTTTTAATTGAAACATTATTTTGTTTCACCCTAAAGTCATGCTTTTATTACTTGTTAAGATGGTTAAATTTTTTAAAAAAAATTTCTCGCAATTTTTGGTCATTCTACTAAGTGACATTTTTAGTGCATTTCAATCTTTTTCCTCCACGACGTTCTAGTAACTTTAGAGTTTCGATCATTTTCAAAAACGTTGCATGAACATTTTGATTAAATTTCATTCAAACTGTGTGAATAGAAAGTGCTTCGTACTTAATTTTTTTAAATTTTCTTGAATTCTAAAGCATTTTTAGTGAATAGTAAAAAAAAATTGCCAATTATCCTTTGCAAATAAACAAAAAAAAATTTCCCTTTAGAACATTTTATTTTATTTTTATCATTTTTCCCAATTAAGAATAAAATGAAATGCAGTTTTAAAGTTCCACATAGCGGTACTGGAACTAAGAGAAACATCTTGTTTATAGAATTTATGTTTTTCTCAATCCAAAACACACAATTAGTAACTCATGAAGCTGCGATGGCTCAGGGAATAAAGCGTTTGCCTTCCAATGAGGTGAACCGGGGTTTGATCCTGGCGATGGCTGGTCGATACGAATTCTGCATCCGACTTGGACCGACCGCAGTGCTGATGTGACATATCCTTAGTGGTAGATGGATCATAGGTTAGAGTCCCCTTGCCGTCACGCTAACCTTGGGAGGTTCTCGTGGTCTTCCTCTCCATGTAACGCAAATGGGGGTTAGTTCAATCAGAAAGTCTACCACGAAAGGCAAATTTCTCCCAATACTTGATCCAGAAGTTCCCTTGTCTTCTGGATTGGATTCAAAATTACAAGGCTACGGAGTTGAACATTAGTAGTGTAGACCAAAAAATTGGGTCGGCTGTTCAAAGACGGTTATAAAATAAAATTAGTAACCCATGACCCATGATGGCTCAGGGGGTAGAGCGTTCGTCTCCCAACGAAGTGAACCTGGTTCAAATCCAAGCGATGGCTGGTCGATAAGAATTCACCACCGGCTCACACTGACTATTACAAATGTGACTGATCCAAACACTGGATACATTTTTGAATACAGATGGATACAGATTTGGATACAACACTGGCTAATCCAAACTGTTTTCTCCGGATATCGGAATAGTTGCGTTATTTCTCTTTTGTTGTTCGTTATACTTTTTTTTTAATGTGTAAACATTTTTCCTTCATTTTTATCAAGAATTTTAAATTATATATTTAAGGTGGTCATTACGAAAGACCTTAAAACACCATCGCCCCGATTTAGATAAATCTAACGTTCTAAGCAAATAGGAATTTTAATCTTTGTTTCAATAAAAGTTATTAAAATAAAGAAATTTGTTACAGAATTGTCTATTTATCACTGAGTGGGAATTTGTGAGTTCAATCCTGAGTCCAATAAAATATTTATGTTTTTACTTGATTGATAGTAATGCTTGGCTGGAATAATAATTATGTAAATTCCTTAAAGTCTGTATTAAACTGCACTTGCGTTAATTCTGTGTAAATGTAATTGGTTTTGATCTTTGACAAAAAGAAGGTGCTGAAAAATTTCGTGCCAAATATCAAAAAAAAATAATAATAAACTAATTCCTGCTGCATTTTATCCTGTCCATGGCTTTAAAACTTCTTGATGCCTACATTAATTAGCGTATTGTTTACTATTACTGAAAATATATACCAAATACCAATTATATACCGAAACTTCGGAAACAAATTTATTAAATTGTATTTTGATACACTTTGATACATTATTCATAAATATCAGGAAATGTCCTTTATTTTATTTATTACGGATACAGTAATAATTAATTAAATTTTTCGCTTAAAAATCATCTTCCTGAACCAAGTTAATTAAAAACACACTTCCTTAAAAATTAACGAGGAGTTGTAAATAAGTCATTAATTACAAGTATGAATTTTTTAAATCTATTGACTTTTGTTCTTTAAGGCAAAATTTAGCTAATCTATCACCACTTGTTTACATTTTTTTAAACGCATTTAAATGTAAATAATCTGCAGTTTATCTTAACAATGTGAACGGACCTACTCTATTAGCGATTCTTTTTTTATGTTCTTTCTGCTTCGTTTTCTATTTATTAATTTTACTTATTCATTTATTTTTAACATATCAGTTGGAAGGTATATTTTGGAATATTCTCCTTCATAGAAATAAATTATAATTTCCTTTATTTCTTTTTAACTCGATTATTCTCGACCCTCAAAATAGGGTGGAAAAGTCGTGATCTTAAAAATATAGTCCCAATAATTTACTCATAACATCGGTCGAAAGTTTGAACTACTTTAATGTTTATTTTGGTTGTTTTTTTCCACGTATTTCATCATTAAACTTTGACGCAAAATCAATTGTTTTTTGGACATAAATGAAATAAATTATTTATTCAAAAATAACTTCGTAAAAAAGGTGAAATATATGCATATTTTTTTAGATTACTTATGTTACATATTTCTTAAGAAATAAAAAGTTTAAAAAAAACGACATTTTTGGAAATTTTATTATTTAGAAATAATTCAACTGAGTGTCTTGAAGTTTAAAATTATATTATTTGTTTACATTAAAGTTCCACATTTCTGTTAGAATCCAATCATTTAAGTTTCTTTACCTTTTTCTTTTTTAACATTTCCAAATGGTAGATCATTTTCGGTACACCCTGAGCGAATTAATAACTTATCTTTTATTAGTCCTCACAAATGGAGATAATATATGAGATTAAAAAAAATAATCTAATTTAAAAATAAGAATTAATTTTGTTATTTTTAGAGCACTGAATATTTTTTTATTCACCAACAACTTCATTTAAAACAACACTTACTGTTTTGTTTTGTTTTTTTTTTTTCATTTATATATTTTAGTCAAAAAATCAATGTGTAAGTTTTGCTTCACATGAGCTTAGTACTATTACTTTACTTTTCCTTTTTTTCAATTTTTCGATTTTACTTCGTCAAAAATAATAGGAAAAAAAGTAGAATTAAATTTTCAATACTAATTTTCTATTTATAATTAAACTGATGCAGTTTAATTATAGTTATAATTGATATAGTTAACTTAGTTTAATTATAATATTTATAATAAAACTATTAACTAAGCAACACTTATTATTTATAAATTTATATTTTTACTATTTTTTTATATTAAATTATTGAACACCTTAAGGTGATCTATGATCCCAAACCTAATATTTTAATTAGATTCTTTCGAATTCTTCACGAATTATGTTCAAATTCGGATTCCTGACATTGAAATGAAGTTTTCTATTTATTTCTAAGCTTATTAACAAATTAAAAGTGGAAGACATGCGTTTATTTTTCTCGTTAAGTTGATAGTTTTTAATGAAGAAAAACTTTTTAATCCTTCAATACTCAGGATTAATGATGATCCAACATTATTCTGCATATTTTTTTTAATTATTTATTTATTATATTATTTTATATATTTTTCTTCTCATATATATTTTTTACGATTCATTCTCGGAAAAATATCTGGCATTGTCCGCTCCTGAATTTTCAGTGGTGCTGACATCTATGATACATTTATTGAAATGTTTTCTAGGTTCACATATAATTTAAGAAGATCGCTGTTTTAAATTGTTCTACTTAAAAGTTTACCAAAAAAAAAAAAGAATTTATTCCACTTCCAATTTCTTAAAAAATCACAAATGTAAAGTTTACTTGTTACGAAAAGCATGTAAGAACTATTAAAAATATAACTAATTTGAAATTCGTAATGAATTTACTTTTTGCATTGTTCGCATTTCAAAAAAGCTATTTATGATTAATTTTTGTGACCAAAGCTAAACTTCGAATCTCGTACAAAAATTCATCAGTTCTGAAGTACGAATTATTTTATCAGCATAAATTTAGTTATATTCACTAACCATTAAATTTACCAGTTCAGGCATACATACCTATCACGATAAATTCTATCTTTACCATACTTGATTTTAAAGATCTTAAACCTGCAGAAGAGAATAAAGGTACAAGAAGTTTTGCAATTACATCTCATGCGCATAATTATGATTAAATATTGTGAATATCCTTAAGTTTTTCTTTTATGAATCAGAGAATTAAAAAAAAACAATAGCGGTCATTAGGGTCCGATGACTAGGAAGTGAGAGGGGGTATTGCAATCTGGAAAAATGAGGTATTGCTTTTTATCAGGGGTCAAAACTAGCAGAATTTTTATACCCTACTGGACAAGTTGGTCTGCAAAATACTGCTTTACTGTTCTTTTTAAATGGTTATACAACTTTTTTAAATGTATAATAATAGAACGTATGGGATATGAAGGTACCTATTATTAATCTACAGGGAAAATAAGCAATAGGTGATCGCAACGCTCGAATACTCCATCTGGGGAGAAGACCAGTTCCATCCCTTTGGCCCTCCCCCCCCCTCCTCTTTTCAGTTGTGTAGGAATGTACTACGATATTTTTCCTTTTCTTAATATTTTTCGTATTTAATTGTTAAGAATATTTTTTAAAGTTTCCATGACGCTTTCTTTTAAAACTATGTTAAATGTAGTTTTCAGTTCCATATAGTTTTCTAACTTAAAAGATTTTAATCTATTTGAAAATCAAAACAGAAACTAACGTAGTACTTCCTTCTTCTATGACTCTCCACACGGTAATGGTGAAAGCATATAAAGTGCTGCCATGGGTAGAGAGTTCTGCTCTACGCCACCTGTAGATCATTTCGATCGTCAATAATAACGCTCCACCAACTTAAAAAAATTTTTAAATAAATAATACAAATATTGACGAATTTTAACTTGCGTATATAAAAAAAATAACCTATTCAGAGAATTGTTGAAATTTATTATTAAGGATTTTTTATAATTTCAAAAAAGAATATGAAACTCTCACGATTGCATTCCCATTTTCAACTAATATGATTAAAAATTTTCCTGTGCTGCAATCATAGTAAATTTTAATAAAAATTAGCGTGATGAAGGAAATAAAAAATGAAAAGGCAAATTTTACATCATAAACTCTTATTTAATTAATTAAACTCAGCAACATTATAGTCTTATAATTACTCCTTTGCTTTTTTTTCTCGTTTCCTTCCCTAATCACGGGTCCCGGATGTGCATCATAGCTTTTCTTTTCCCATAGAAAAAAATGGAAAACGATAAAACCACTCTTAATAAAAAAAGTTACACACGGGCCTAAGAACAGTGATAGCAAAGTAAAGTGTACCGCAGTATTTTTTAGAGTGGTAAAAAAAACATACTATTTGGAATATCTTTAAGTAATGACTTGTCTAAGAGCAATATCGATAATAAAAAAAATGCTATATTTACTTTTCTGGTGATTAAAAATATAAAATTTTTAAAAAATTCCTGATATAATTAAACCAATGCACTTTTTTTCGACTAAATTATCTGAAATAAGTGTTTCTCAGACTGAAAACGAGATTATAATAAATGCCATATGCAGTAATATACATTAAAACTGCATAACAGAGGAGGCAAAAAAGAAGCTACATAAGTCTTCCCAGATTTATAAACACATATTTTTCATAAAAATGATGCTGAATATATATCTAGCATTATATATATAGATATATAATTATTTATNTGTAATATTTATAGATATATATATAGATATATATATAGAATTTTTAGATATATATGTAGAATTTTGTATATATATATAGCTATTAAGATATTGAAAAGATGTAAAGTGGAGCCATTTTAACTAGTTGTATTTGATTAATTATTGAAAAAACATTTCATCAAATAACGAATAAGAATAATGCTACTAAAATAAATGTGTTAAAGAAAATGCTACATTTAATGCTGCTAAATGAACCAGCTTTTTTAATTAATTTTTATGTTACTAAATTTATAATGTAGAAATTCAAAATGTAAAATTAATTTAACCGTAAGATAACAACAAATTAAAATGAATCTGCCTGAGTGCAAAAGCATTGTCCAAAACAAAATCTCTCATCCTCATCATTTTTCTATAAAAGTACATTTTTAAGACTACCTTATCCAAAATGAAAACTAAAGATGCATTTTGTTCCGTAATCACCATCCTTAACGGTGTTTTTCGAAGCTCCGTCACCACTGGAATTAAAAAAGCCATAGTTTAAGTGCCTTACACTTGAATCAATTCGATGATTTTAAACTATATACATAATCTTACCGTGAGGAATTATCTGGGCTTTAGAACAGATAAACAATTTCAATATTTTAAAAATTATTAAACATTTTTCCATCTACATGAAAATTATCAAAATCACTGCCTTATTCTCAGTTCTTTAAATTTTTATGAGCCCAAGTGATGCAGAGTAAGTTTTTATCTATTAAAAAATCATACGACAAACATTTTTCACTTTCACAAAACTGTGACTTTTTTCCTTATCGACGTTTTGCGCCGTTTTCAAAATAACCGCAGACAACGCTGACTTTTAATAGGCTAAATTTGACCTAACAGTCTTGATTAGCAGTTGCAAACTAACAGCAGTTATAAAAATTGCACATTATTCGCAAAAAAACATCTTTTCATGTTACGACGTAGCCTTCGAAAAACAGCCTTAACTTTTTCGCGCCGACTGTCACGTTTACGTATCAGCGTGAAAAGCTCCCAGTCGACATGCCGGTGTGCCAGATCAATATCTCGTTAACTCCCAACAGTCACATATTTGTGTGAATAGAGCTTTTGGCACAAGCATATTTTTGGTTGTCATTTTGGCTCGAGGTATGTCCATAGAATTTGTGATACATGTAGATTTGACCCTCTTCTCGAAATGAGTATATGATAACACACATGCACGTATTTTTGATAATATAAACGTAACGGAAAAGGAATGTTCCCGAATCGCATGGCTTAAGACAGTTCATTAAAATGATCACGTGGTATTCGCTTATAGGGACTAAGAGACCTTTATTTTCGCTAAAATATTATGTATTTGGGTTTGCGGTCCAGTTTTTAAGTTATATCTCGTAGACGCAAATTTTTCTGTTTTTACCTTTATAATGTCGAAGTGTCAAAACTGTTGACTCAACTCGAAATAGCAGCAATAGAGAAACATATCTTTAAACAAGGAAAAAACTTCAAAACATAATGTATTTAAAAAAAAAATATGTACTTAATATGTCGTTCATCCATTTTACAGTACATTGTTAAAGAATGGGTTCATATTTCTGTGATTTCATGTGTTTAGGTTTAACAG
The DNA here is from genome assembly GCF_043381705.1 of Parasteatoda tepidariorum. NCBI lineage: Eukaryota > Metazoa > Arthropoda > Arachnida > Araneae > Theridiidae > Parasteatoda > Parasteatoda tepidariorum. The sequence continues at coordinate 74,007,254 of NC_092207.1, read as the reverse complement.
CAAGAAACACTTCGGCCCTGAACAGGAACTCGCGAAAGAAACTCCAGGCCTCAACCATAAGTGCACACTTGCAATTACCGTCGCGAAAGGGTTGATATAAAAATTCTAAATTTGGTCAAACATTGAGAAAAGATATATGCATTAGAGGTCTCAAATTATTATTTAAGTGAGGAATGAAATAAAAACCCAATCGAAAGGCAAAATGAAAAACATCAAAACCAGTTTGATTTCCCGACAAAATATCGCTTTTCAATTCCTCTATGCACCTTTCGGCTATCAAATTGGTTTTGATGTTTTTCTTCGCACCATCCTCACGAATGATTCGTTACATTTTGATAGCCTCTTTTTCTTTGAAGAAATTTTAAGTTTTAACTCATAATGCACATATTTTTTTTATTTCATTTTTTCAATTTCAAATTTCAAACTAAATGGCTTCATTAGAAAGAATCTGGAATTTTTTTTCATCAGATTGTAGTTATTAAGAACTAACAATTAATTTTCCCTCCTCTGTGTCTTTTATTGAATTTATCTGAATTATTCATTTCAATTGAAACTCATCTGATAAGTTTCCAGACCTCGTCAGGAATACTAAGCTAATAAAAAGTTCATAGCATTAAATAATTATAAAAAAATAGATAAAGCACAAGTGAGGGACCAGTTTTATAACCACAAATCATTCTTCATTTTCAACAAATTATTTTATTTCTATTTTTCTAAAAGCTATACAAATTAATTGACGAAAATATTTAAAAGCATACCTGTCTTTCATAGTATGCATTTGTAAAACTACAGTATATACTTTGCATTTTAATAAGTGACTGCATTATCCGCCCATATTCCATGTCCATAGCTTATAGTACAAAATTAATGGTTTGCTTAGCAATAGCCAACGGCTGAAATTTTCCAACTTAAGATAGAAACATTGACAAACTATGTTAAAACATACAATGTATGGGTACAATCTCAATATTTCAATAAACAGTGAAAATTGGTAAAGTAATGTGATAACATGCATGAGTTTTGCAATACATTTTAACAAACTATTACATACATTTTGTATTTTACTTTGTGACTACAACATCCATCGGTATTCCATATTCATAGGTTACAGTTGCCGGTTGATGATTTCCGTAATAATAACCAATTACTGGATTTTCCACTACTATTTCCGACGATGTTAAAAAGGGCAATGCCTGGGGCATTAACTGGACGGCCAAAGGCCTGTTATTATAAGGAATTTGCTTATGAACAGTCGATAACCCAGAATAAACTGCTTGACGATCCCAAGTGAATCCCCTACTGTTGTGTTTTCTGGAATCATCGTTGTTTGTCGGGTTATTTGAAGCACCAAAATTGTCATAGTCCATATCTGGCACAGGACTAAAAGCCCTCTTAGGTGTGTGGTCCCTTGTACTCAAACTTGGAGCACCGTCTACGTGAGATGAAGATTTACTGGCGATTCCCGTTTTGGTATTAACATCCACAGAAGTAGTGTCATGAAATGGTTTGCCAGTAGAGTCTGTATCTTGAATTTGCCTTTCTGAAGAAGACATACTTGAGGACGGGTTAAGTTTTCCCTTATGATTGCGTGGGACGGAAACGAATGCCTCCTTTGAATTGTCATTCTCATCCATCAAACTAGACTGTGGTTGTTCATCTGACAGAGGTTCAGGACGCAAAGGCGTTTCTTCAATTTCATTTTCAGGTTCATCTTCTATGTCATCATCAAAGAACTCGTCTTCATAGTCGATGGTAACAGGAATATCTTTAGGCATTGATGGGGTAACAGATGCTGGAACTTTAGTTGTACTTGGAATGACTGGCTTTGGATGAAATGGAATGGGACTCTTAGAAGGATCAGTCGAGTCGTGTGTTTTGGTATGGCCATCAGCATTTGATATATCTGATGTTTTGCCTCGAAAAATTCCACCTTTAGTTGAGATCCAGGCTGAATCTGCAGTGCCATGTGTTTTGATATGACCATCAGTTTTTGATGAATCTGATGTCTTGGTTTGAGGAATTCCACCTTTAGTTGAGGTCCATGCTGGATCTATTGAGCCATGTGTATTGATATGATCATCAGTTCTTGATGTATCTGATATTTTGCCTTGAGGAGTTCCACCTTTAGTTGAGGTCCATGCTGGATCTATTGAGCTATGTATATTGATATGATCATCAGTCTTTGACGTATCTGATATTTTGCCTTGAGGAGTTCCACCTTTAGTCGAGATCCAGGCTGGTGGACTGAAATAGCATGAGCAAAATGACAATCAATTAATTTTTTTTACTGATACTCACAAATGAACTGATACTAATAAAATAAAATTGGAGCATTTGATGCAATAGGAAGATAGCCCCTTTATTGCAGTATTATTGATTATTGTTTTATAGGTCAGAAATAACGTCGTGGTTGCACTAGTCAAAGATTGTAACCGATTATTTACTTCCCTGTCACTAGGGTAATTTTTCTGCAAGAAGATTCCTACTTTTTAAAGCAATTTTTAGCATATTTCATACTTGAAATGTGAATTTTGTACTTCTTGTTTTGTTGATATTTTCTTCCCATAAACTCACGTTTTGTGATCCAATAATAAAAGATATTTCAATAATTTCACACCTGAAAATAATACTTATCAAAATTGAATTTTTTTTTTTTTTGTATATTTGCAGAAATATAAATATTTTCTCACCACGTTTACTCTCTAAAAATTCTAAATAATTCCTCACAGCCCTTAAAGTATGGTAGTAATCTATATTCTTTCTAAATGAAATCTTTCTAATTGATGAGTGTTCAAATATTCAAATATTGAATCATTTCATGAAAAGTCATAAATCAATTAGGATTTTTTCGATTTACTTTTTACAAGGTCCGAATTCATGAAAAATAATTAGTATCATTGCATATTTAATATGCCCTATAATGCCTTGTATTTGTCCTGCAATATCTCAAATGCACATTAAACTAAAATAGTTAACAGGCAATTCTCTGAAAGAAAACAGAAAATGACTAAAAAATATTCTTCTTGATTCCTACTTCTACCTGCTTTATAATTATAATTCCAAATTAATATCTTATTTAACATCATTCAAATTTAAATCTTTGACAGAATAAATACAAAACTACAATAAATAATAAGGGCAAATATCAACAGAAAAATTGTCAACCCACTCTTATTAATTATAATTTGTTCCCGTTAAAATTTTTTAATCATGATTCTACGATTTAAAATAAATTAATTCAAAGTCCGAATAAAAACATTTTAAATGCTTAATGTTTTTTAACTTAGTTAAAAAACTTTAAGCATTAAGCTGAGTTTTAAAGTTAAAATAATAGTATACGCAGTATTTAAAGTTTGGAAGGGAAGCTTATTTTCATTAAAATTAAAATTAATTTATATAATACTCTAATTAAACCTGAATTACTTTATGGTAGGGAAGGCTGGCCTTTAAGCAAAACTGCTTAAAACAAACCACTAATTTTTGAAAGAAAATACTCAGAGCCATTTTTAGAGCTGTTAAAGAAAACGATGATTGTCAGATTCAGTATAATTCTGAATTACACAGAAAATTTTGGCAACATAATTTCAATTATTAAATCCTATAGAGCAAAAGATGACTGGTTCACATCTATAGAAAGGGTGATAGTGACACAGTTAAGAAGCTCACTTTTGAAAAGTTTAATGGCAACCGGAAAAGGGGAAAAGAAAGCACCAAGTTGACTGATTCCATAAAAGTTCTTAAAACCATGGACGCAAATAGATGAAAAAACCCAGCATCTGATCAAGTCAGATGGAAACGATTTTTTGGGATGACTCTGGCCTGTATAGGCTGTCATGCTGATGTTAGAAGAGAAGACTTATTCTAATGTAAACGTTTTGTAATATATTGGCGAAGAAAATTCTATGAAAGGGCAAATTAGAAATACAAAAAGAATTAAAAACTCCCGTGTAATCGTAAAAGTTATACGGAGCCGTTACAAAATCTTATAAACTATATGTAACGTGATGACCATAAAAGAATCATCCTACACTATTTTATTTAGATTGTATTATTGCACGATACATTTACAGCTAGTATACTGCAGGAAGCTCAAAAAATTTGCCATGCTTTTAAAGGCATGCATGTAATTTTGATACGACAAATTCTCAAACATAGCAATTATTCGTAAATGTGTAACATGTGTGAAATAGACTAAGAACAAAATAATGTGGGATATTCAATGTCATCTTCAAAACACTTGTCTGGATAGTTGATGGTAACAAAAATATCTTTTTGTATTGATTGACAAGGTAAAAAGTGCTGGAACTTTAGTTGTAGGTGGAATAACTGGCTTTGGGTGAGATGGAATGGGCGACTTTGAAAGATGGTGTGTTTTTGTATGACCATCAGCTTTCGATGGATCTGAAGTTTTGTCTTGAGGAGTTCCACTTTAGGCTGAGATCCTGGCCAGATCTGTTGATCCATGTGTTTTGATATGATTTTTGTGTATTGGATTTGTATGTATATATGCACAAAGCTCTGTAGCAGGTGTGGCTCCGGAGGTAATTCGCGAATCCTTATTGTATAAGTAATTTTGTATTCTTTTTTTTCTATAACACCTTTTGTCTATAAGTAGTTACTTAAACAAATAAATAATGAATGAAAAATGCAAAATGAATACACAAATACTAACTTTTGAGGTGATGTAGATGAAGATCCTTTATGTGTAGATTTAATACCTGTTTCTCTGTTAGTTGATAAAGGCCTCATGACAAAATTTATCTTTCCACCATTGGGTAATGTCTGAGAAGTATGTGAAGGCACGTACTTGATGAAATGAATACTATAAAAAATTCAAATTAGCATGTTATTCAATTATAGTTTGAAATTATATTTTGCAATAACATATACATATTTTTACAATTAATAACCAACATCACATTATGTTTGACAACATACAGCATTGAAAATATAATAACGTCTTGTTAAGTCCAAATATTGCTAACAACCGGCCAACTGGCATGGTTGATAGAGTATTCAATCACCTCTGTTAAGGTGGAGCTTCGATTCCCCATGCTGAAGACTGGGTGTCTGGTCAGATTGCACTTCACTTTCCCCGATCGTGTTTTATTGGTTTTAAGACCACAGTACTGTATTGACCCAGGTTGTTTCAGAGGCAGAAAAATCTAAGTGTCATTGAAGAGCATGATACGGTGATTACTACGACAATCTGCTAACCAGTCCAAATTTTTGCAGCATGCGTAAATTTTGGTAGTGTGCGCATAGGTCTCCATTGTCTTTAACTTATCACTGAACGAATGAATCCAATCGGTTACCAATAACGCATTAGTGTAGCTTAAGTGCAATGTTAGTAAATTAAATCAATCCGAATTTAAGTACTAATCGCAGTATAAACTATCACATTACCATAAAAACGTTTCAAACTGAATAAACTCTATCACAAATATGTGATTTTGTATTACACAAAAAGTCATTTCAGATGATGTACCTCAACCCGAAAAAAAGATGAAAATAGACGAGGATAGAAAAGCGTGGTTCGCCGCATTCGTCTCTGAGTTTTTAATCATTGAAAGTTTCACAACCAGTTACAAATATTGTCAACGGGTTGCGTTGCTAACTGGAAAACTATTTAAGGATGTTTTCTATCTCATATCTGACTATTCTACTTGAAATATCTGTACAAGGATCGGTTAATTCTGTTCTCAGAATGCACCCCATTTAGGTTGCAAGCTCCACCTGTTGATGAACTATTTTACTAGTTTTGAAACTTGATGAAAATCTTGTTTCCTAAGCAGAAAGCAAACCGTACATTCCTTCGTTCTCCCAGGACATTCGTTTGTTTCGAATTACTCTGAACTTCAAAATTAGTTAATCAACAGATGTTACAGATGTACACCTGTTAATGACAGATGAACTTCAACAGTATTTAACAAATACTTTCACATCTGTTTCATTTATTTGCAGCACTAATTACTATATAATACGCATATTACTTAAAGTGATGTTAAGCGTTTTTGATCCTGGTCAAACGAAGTTATCAAAAACTAAGATGATAATCCGCACCTAACATCCGTGTTAATCAACATAGTATGGATACTACATATTTCACGAGTACAGTAAGCCCAAAATAAAAGATATCACCATCTATAACTTTTGTTTTAACTATCAGATTTTAGCGATTTTGAATGTAAAAAAATAATATAATACATTTAGATAATAAATTTAAGATAAATTTAGTTTTAGTAGCACAAATTAATTAGCATGTCAGGTCCTTGGCCATTACGATTGACGTCACTTAACACGACTGACTTAAAACGTTAAAAATCAATCAAGGGAATAAAAGTTGTTCAGATGATATTTCTTTTTTCTTTTTGTTCAGGGAGTAAAATAAATTAAGTATCATCTTAGCAACTTTTGATCTAATGATCGGAATTTTTCGTATTAAGATGTGAACTTAATCACCTGCGAACCAAGACTTAAGAATGCTAATTAATTAGTGCAAGCGATACGAAGTTTCGAAATCACATACAAAAACGTAGGGGAGAGTCGGGTAGCCCCGCCCTCTGTCAATTTCATATGTATAGAATATTTTTTCAAATAAATGGGCCGTCGGACATTAATTGTTATATTAAAAAAAGATTATTTTCAAAGTTTCAAATATTTATGCAGCTGCTAACATGGTAAACACTAGTTTTGAAAATCTGTTGAATACAGTAGTCATGAAATTAAGAAAAATTGATTGGATGTTTCGATTAAACTTCATTTTAATACAAAAAAATAATTTTTTCTATACATACAGCACTAAAGTATGTAGACTTAAGTTTAATTTGCACAAAGAAACAAGTCTATATGTGAAAAATTGTTCGAGTAATTACAAATTTACAAAAAAATTGGATTTCGGGTAGTTTCATTGCTACTGATAATGCTTNGCATTTTTAACGACAAGTATTGTTGTTATTAAATGATTGTTATTAAATGATAGAATTCACTAAAAGTATATAAATACGTAATAAATAAAATAATTTTGTGATAAAAATGATAAACGAGGTTTATCTATTGTCAATACATTGGTCATTTTCATTTACACCAGAAAAAACAGTCAAAAAACATAATTTTTGTAACTGGGCGGGGCTACCCGACACATTTTGAAAAGAGCTGAAAAACGTGTTTTTTTAAATTTCTATTTTTTTAAGTTAAACTATTCATTTTTTTTTGGTTTATTCATTTTGCATTATTTAATTAGTTGATAAAACAATAGAAACATGCAAAAATATTGATTATTACTCAATACTATACAGAAATAGTATAAGCAATACTCCTTAAGTGAACGGGGCTACCCGACTCTCCCCTTTATGCTTTCTAAATACACCAGGGCTGGAAATTTATTATGACCGATGTGCCTGAGGCATATAAAAATTCACGTATTTTTACCCTTACATGCGCGATCGGGTATGCAAAGATTTAATTAGAAATACTATTAAATACCAACAAAGCTCCCCCACAAATTTCGACAGAGAATTAAAGGGGGAAAAGAAAATTGATTGTATTTGATAAGTCCTACTTTTCACTGATTTATTTTATAAATAAGAATTTATTAACCGAAAATATATTTTATTCTGTTTTCTTTCCCTAGCCATGTCTTCATTAGAAACGAATTTATCTAAATAATATAATAAATATCGGGTAATAAATAATAATGGGCATGCACTTGCCACCAAATACTTCTGATAATACTACTCCTTTGCTAATAACCATGCTCGGTATTTATTCCATCAGTGATTGTTTTTGCTTTATAGCTCTTTGTAAAAAATACTTAATACTTCTGATTTGCACTTAAACAAAAGTGGTAAAGATGCAAAAATGTATATATTATTTTTTGACGATTTTATACGTATATTAAGAAATAAGGAATAATATGCTATGTGTTAGTAAATTTGGCAGTCGAAAAAATTGTTTGGATAAGTAAACAGTTCATCCGAGAATATAATTGCTAGAGTAACATGTAAAACTTTTGAGATTTTTCTAACCCTAGAATAAGCACACTTTCGTTTAAGATGTACTTGAATTCTTGACCCTCGAAATATGAGTGGTGACTATAATTTGGAAAGTATAGTCCTAAATATTTAGGTCAGAAAAGCGGTTATTTGTTTCACATGTTGCGAATTGAACTATGTCTCTAGAATTATTTGCGCAAATCAAAATAATATTTCTCACAGGAATGCAACTCGTCTATCTAAAGAGAATCCCTTGCAAAAAAAATTTTTAGTTTATTTATTATTTTTTAGTATTTAGTTTAAGATTAGAAAATTTCCTCTCATTTCAAACTATGTTATTCTCGATGACAAAGTGCAAACTGTGAGTAAAATCATTCGATTAGTTACAGAAAGATAAAATTTTAAAGAATTAATGACTTCATGTAACGATAAAAGAACAATGAAAAAACAAAACGTTTTAAATTTTAACTTCTCAAAAACTATTTGACCAATTCAAATGTTGGGCTTTTGTTATTGAGAATGACATAGTTGAAAATATTGGAAAACTTTGAATATCTTGCAACTCAAAAATTTTAGATGATTATCAAATTAAAAAATAAAAAGAAATAAATTCTCTCTACATAACTGTGTTTCATAACTGTTTCATAATTGTTTCGTAAGTTTCCAGTGAAACCTTTTTGCTTTATATAAACACTCATCAATTACTATTTAATTTAAATTTTTTAAAATATGCCATGTCTTTTGACCAGATTACAATTTTTATATTGCTGCCATGCCTTAGGCATGTAAAACTTTCTACTGGTCATGCAAATTTTATCCTATAGTGCTCGGCAATTTTTAAATAGAAATACCGTAAAAATTACTAATTATTGCGATAATTTGCGAAAATCGCTTAAAATACCAGATTTCCAATGCTTTTAGACTATGATCTACATTAAATAAAATTTCCTTTTATACTAATATATATACTATGTATTAGTATATATACTATATATTAGTATAAATATATACATTATTTTCTTTTAATTTTTGATTTCTTTAATTATATGAGTTTTAGGAAAGTCTTGAAACTTTATTCGATCGAACTCAATTTTTAATTCCATAGTACATAAACTCAAATTATTTAATAAATATGAAAAAGGCTGAAATCGCTTTAATATTGATTTCAGTATCTAAATAAGTTTTCATGATAAACATAATAAGTTTTCATTATTAACATAATTAGGTGTTAAATTCTTTACATGGTATTGTTTAGTAACTCCTGACAACTGATTTGAAGAAAAACTAAATTAAAATATTTCTGAAATGATATAGGTAAAACTTTTAAATAGGTAAAAGTTTAAAATAAAACTATTGCAGAGAGAGAAGTAAATTTTAAAGTTTTTAATCCTAAAATTTCTTTTACAAATCTTAAAGTTTGTAATTTATATCATTAAATTGCATAAAAATGCATGACTGTTAAATGATTTATTTTTAAGTTTTGATAAGCCTCATAACTTATTCTACTACACTGGTTCTTTAAGTGACATAAAAAACTAAATTCTAAATGAAAAAAAATTATCTTTTATCGTAATTGAAAAGTTTGAAATTAACATTTTTCCCCAAATTTGCAAATTATTTCTCAGATGTATAATTAACAAATTTAAAAAAAATAATCTAAGCTTGGACAAATAATAATATTTTGTTATTTTATATCATTCATTACTTGTATTACATATTTGTTGAATATGTAACGAAAATGTACTGTATTACTTCAGTTATTATATTGAATAACTTTTCATCAATTTAATAAAACTATTTTTAGTGCCTAACAAACTTCAAAAAGTTGTAAAATGTGAGGGCACTGACAAAGATTAAACCCGTTTTTCGAAGCACGTGTGAAAGTGTCCAAATTCATACAAAAGTTAAGAGCAATTAAAAACAAGAAATTTTACAGGAAGTTCCTAAAATTTAGTTTAAATAAATAAATATATAAAATTAGTTATATGTAGGATTTTCCCCACAAAAATCGGACAAAAATTTTTTATAAATCATAATGCCCCCGAGCTAAATCAAACTGCAGAGAAAAGTTATTTTATTGTCTTTTATATTGTATTATTGTATCATATTGTCATAAAGATTAAATTTGAGTTAGAGGGTGAAATATTAAAGTACTGACCTACATAAACTTTAATTATAAAATCCTTTTATCATATCCATATTTACAGATCTAAATTCCTTATGGTGCTCATTTTCTTGCAATTTAATATTGACAATGTGTTTTTTCTACCAATTTGGCTGAAAAAATCTTTCATAATATTGCAAATGATATTGTATTAATGATATTGTATTATGATATTGTGTATTAATAACTGAAATCCATTAAGAGGAAAATCCACTAAATTAAAACTTTTTCAGGGTGTATGCTAAATTTTAATTTCATAGCAGAAGTTTTAGTAATTTGTTAGGTTAGAATGTTAATTGATAGATTAAAATGTTTTAAAAGGGCAATAACTGATCCAACAACAATTGCGTATGACTAATGTCAAGTGTTTCCAACTTCGATCGAGAAATACCCGTATTTTTTTATGTCTCGTAAGACAAAGATTCATAGATATTGAAGTTTTCAACGAATTCCTAAATTTTGAGAAACTTAAATGACATCAAGTAAGCTCAAACTACAAGTAATCATCAGTAAGAAGAAGATCATCGATACGTTTTAATAGCGCTGGGTGTTTAAAAAATGATATTTTTAATTTATACATTTTCCTGCCCAAAACTGATGTTCTTTTTACTTTCGAAATTTCATTTTAAGCATGTGAATCAAAGGAGGAAAGAAATGTAGGCAATATACAAAATTATTGATATTTATTGAATAGAAAGCTATGTATAATAACAATAACAAGATAATATCTTTCCCCTAAAGGATGCCATGTCAAAGGAACTTGTTTAAAGCCAAGCATCGGATGACCTGAAAAATAAATCACTTCTTTTAGAAACTTCGAAAAATATACTTCCACTCTAACTGTTTTACATGTTTTAAAGTCTTTTCACATCAAAATATCATTTTTTAACCGCGTTTTTGCTTTGTTTCTTCTCTGCATGTTAGTGAAGAATGTATGTTCTGAAGTTATGTTTTGAAGTTATGCTCTGAAGTTTTGTTTCGGAAGAAGGCATGTTCTGAAGTTTCCAGATAAGATTATTAGGAGTTTCAACAACGTGTGATTCTAAGTGTTAGAAATAAATAAAACTAGATAGAATCTATCTCTTAATAATTAGAAAAAGTGCCGGTCAATTTGTTGTAATTTGGAGTGCTTAATTAAGATTGTCTCAACCATTATGAGTTTAAAGCCTGTTAAATCCTTACGACAGTTAAGAATGGATTAAATGAGATATATTTTATTATTATACAGTTAGTATTATAATTTCCATAATTTTTAACCGTTATGACGCACTGAAATAAAATTATCTCTACCATTATGAGCTTTACGATGAAGTTATCTACCTTAGGAATGAATTTAAATGTGATAAAATCAATTGCAAAGTAATAATCAAAAATGCCATCAAGTTTTTTGCATTTTGATGAGCCAGATAAGTTCAGATCACCTGAAGTAATAATGAAACTAATAGAATAGTATCTGTCATAATTTTTCTCTATCATAAGAAATTGAAACAGTTGTTATGAACAACTAATCCATGCATTATCCTTATCGCATTCTGTGTTAGTACAAGAGTTTGTTAGGGAAAATAGGTAAGTTATTTAATTTGACTATATTTACAGAAGTTCTGTTAATTACTATTTCACTCAATGCCTAATTGCTATCACAAACTCTAAATTACGTTGAAACAACGATGTTTATCCCCATATAGATCGAAAAATCAAGTCATATCTCTTATTCTTTTGTGTTAATTTTTAAAAAAATTATAGTAAATGCAGCTGTTTACCATTTTACTTTGTTTTTAATAATATTACTGTAGCAGTTATTTCAAATATTTCAATGTATTTGAAATAAATATTACTACATTTCAAAAGAATCTTATAAAATAAATTCCAAAAATGGAAGACTGGTATTAAATTTAAATTTTATGTTAAACCCTGGTGAAATTTCAGTCCTTCTGAGAAATAATAGTTAGAGTATAGAGAATAATTTGTATCCTTTACAAAAATCAATATTTAAGACCGAAATAAAGTCTAAATTCTGACGTTTTAATTTTTGTCCCTTAAAAAAAAACAATATTGCGAGTTGTACAAAATAATTCAATTTTTAACAATAAAAAGGAAATTGTAAAACTTACACGTTTTTATATCCAGTTCTTTTTCTTAAAAGTAATATCATCATTTATTTCTTGTAGATGTAAGATCCGGAGGAGTAAGAGTATGGGCTGAGAAGGGATGGGGAGGAATAAGAGTAGGATGGGTAGTGTTCTGAAGAATAGCTGTAGACTGGTGCAACACCGGAAGAGTAGCTGTAGCTTGGGAGAGCACTTGAGTAGTATTTGGCGGCTGTGGCGACTGGTGCTGCGTAGCTGACTGCTGCTGCTGGGGCTGCATAGCTGACTGCTGCTGCTGGGGCAGCGTAGCTGATGGCAGGAGCTGCGTGACTAACTACAGCTGGGGCAGCATAAGTGATTGGCTTAGAGACAACAGCTGGAGCTGCTGCATAGTATTTTTCAACGCGTGGAGCAACATAGGTGGTGGCTACTGGTTTGGACACGTAGGTGACTGCTGGCTTAGGAGCAACGTAGGTGACTGGTTTGGGAGCAACGTAGGTGACTGGTTTGGGAGCTACGTAGGTGACTGGTTTGGGAGCTACATAGGTGACAGCTGGTTTGGGAGCTACATAGGTGACAGCGGGTTTAGATACGTATGAGACTGCTGGGGCAGCAACAGTGTGTACTGCTGGCTTAACGTAAGAAACTGCTGGTGCAGCAGCGTATGTTAAAGCGGGCTTTGAATGAACGTAGGAATAACTATAAAAAGGGGAAATAAAAAGTTTTAATGTGAATAGTGAAAATACTTATTTTGATACACAACAGCAAGATAAAATAAGTCCAGTGTGAGAATTTTTTATATCAATCAGAAAGCACATTCAATTTGAATTTCACAAATATTTTTAAGTGGTATCTGTCACACATCAGAGGTAAGACTCGATTCACAAGTAAAAGATCAATATTAACTTCAGATATAATGTAAAGCAACAAGGAGCTTTTCCACGTATGTACGTATTTGCGTCAACTTATGTTCCCGATTTTTAAAAAATATTTATCGAGAAAAAGACCTAATTCGAAAAGAAAAGTTCAGTTTTTCCATATTTTACTTCATCTTAGTGATTCAAAGGTACTTATGAGTCAACGAAACATTAATACATTTTTATATTCTTTAAATTCAATAAACACACAGACGCAAATTTAAAAAATCTTCATATTTGATTTATGATCATGATTAGGGAAAATAGTGTATAAAAAAATAATTAAAAAATGTTACTAACAGTTAATATTTTGAGTTACAAATACTATTTATTACGCATTTATTTATTGCAGTGCGTTTTGGAACAAAAATTATTCCCAAATTTGAGGAAAATTATTTATATAAATGGGATTTGAGGTATCCTGAATAAAAGTCTAAATTTCAGTACTCTTATCATAAGTTATCTGCAATTAAATTAAAACTAAGAAAATTGCGAAAATTTTAAGCATACACAACAGTTTTATCAACAGAAAAATAAAGTGCATTACTTATTTTACTTCTTATATTTTACATTCGAAATTCGACTTGTTAATTTAGTTACATTTGATTAAAAGATTACTGGTACATGATCCTTTCAACAATATATTTTCAACTATCGTTTATAGACAAACACAAAATTGTAAAAAGGAATGATTGCTTTTTGAATTCTAAAAAATTGAAGCGAATATTTAAGACTAATATTTTATTTTATTACATGACAATTTTTTAACAGTTAACAAACTTTAAATATTAATTCAGAACATTAATTTAAAGTATTTATTATAAGTTAAAATATGTTTTTGCGAAGCATTATTTAAATATTAAATTATGATGAAATGAAAAAATATGAAATTATGATGAAATGATGAATGATGAAAAGTTTGACTTCGAAATTAGTAATTAAAAGTTAATTATAGTTTAAAATTGAACTTTCTAAATGACGGAAAAATAGAGAGACTCAACACTTCCACGTAGTACAGTTCACGGAGACCGGGATAGCCTGGTTGGTAGGACGACGTTGGGCTCGAGTTCAAAATTTTGTGAGTTTGAATCCCGCTGGCTGAAGAATGCCCGAGTATTAAATGGTGACTGGTGCATGTAAAACCTAGCGGAGTCACAAAGTCCTCCAGGTTTCCGTAACAAATTAATACCTCTAGAGGTACTGAATTGGAGATTGATCGTTCTCTGATTCAGGTCAAAATTACGATTTTTGAATGAATGAACTGAGTATGAAGAATTGTCCCTGTAAAATGGACTGTGACGTGTGTGTGGCTGAAGTCATATTTTTGGCCATAGATGGCACCACCGAAAAACCAAAAACGTACTCTCTGCCTCAAAATCGCTGTGGATTCCAGCATCAGGCTTGTTGGCGTTCGCATACGTGTGTTTTTCACAGCGTAGTTGCTATAGAACTACCTCGGTTTTCTACAGACCTCGCAGAAAACTTACGTACTTAAACGGGTAAAATGCTTCGTGAAAGTGCAGTAATTTAATTAAAAAATCTACTGATGATAAATTGCTACTAAAAAGCATCAATATCAATACAATTTATAATTTTTTTCTTGAAAAAACATTTTACTCGTTGCTGAAACCTGCGCAAGCAACACAACATATCTATTTTATTTATGTTTTTTATACCTCTAATAATAGTTAAGCCGCTGCACTATCTTCATGAATTCAAATTTGTCTACGAGTTCAACGTAGTTACACAATCGTTATTATTATAAATATTGTACAGCAAAATTTACAAACATAAGGTTCGCAGCAATTATACATAACGTTGCGCTGCTTAAAGGTAAATTGAATTTTATATATTACTAAAAAAATTGCTAAGCGGAATTAAATAAATTTTTATGCAATTAGACCTATAATTAAGCAACAGAAAAAAATACATTTTTATTTGTTTATTTTTTTGTGGTTTATTTCTCAATTCAGCTTTTTAGTTTCAAATTTTGAGACGCTTCGAAAAGAAGTCTCAGTAGTTCGTATGTTTGTTTTCCTGAAAATAAGAAAAATAAGGTGAACTAAATCTGCAATGCCCGCTAGCGGGCAAAAGGTTTTCTACTATCAGAGGTGTAAAGCGAAAAAGATAACTTGGCAACGCAATGTATACTATATTTAATTATGTAACTATATAATGCAGAGTATATCTATATAACTAGAGATTGTCATCTTAATGAAGAAGTTACCTTGGGGCAGCATAGTGAGAACCTCCATGTCCTCCAAGGAGATATGAGACTCCGCTTCCTAAACCACCATAGCCATATGATCCGCCGTAACCGTAAGATCCACCATAAGATCCACCATAGTTGTCCAAAGCATAGGTTTGGGGATACGAGTAATCGTATGAATAAGTGGCGGAGGCAGCAGCCACCAAAAGACTGAGGATCTAAAATTTGGAAAATTCTATTCGGTTATATATAATACGTTTTATAATCATACGTTTTCTAACTATAGAATATTTAACTGGTCCACTCTATGTGTAATACGATAAATAGGTTTTAAAGAAAAGTAGCCACAAAATGGCATAACATATAAGTGAAAAAGAAACTACTTTTATAAATGCCTGTCTGTGTGTCCTTATAGATTCCTAAACCATCTTACCGAATGCGATGAGATTTGGCCCGATAGTTCGAAATGCGAGGAAGATCATTGTTGACATTAAAACTTTCTACGACGAACCGCTCGAGCGGGATGAGCAAAAAACGGCATGGAATTTTTGTATCGCTTAAGCGTTAGTCATTGTTTTAGCCAATTAATTGATCTACGTATTTTAATTTTTCTTACTTTGTTTTGCTTTAAATTCTTTTTTGTGTTTCATATCTTTTTTATTTAAAAATTTATTTATATCTTTTATATATTTTTGATATTTACTTCATCATAAAAGTTGTTTTCATATTCTATAATTTGTATTTATAATTTGTATTTATAATTTATAATTTTTCTGAAATATTTATTTATTGACAACGAGAAAACATAAAGGAATATGAAGTTAATCAATACAATCTACCAAAACTTAACAGGTAGAGGAATAAAGAACGTGGCATATTATTTGCTCTTTACAAATTGACATTAGAAATATCCTTATAGATAAAAAGCGCTTTTTTCTCTTGTCTTATGAAAATCTACGAAAACATTAACATATTTTGAGTGCTGAATTACAGCAAGCAACTTTTTCCAACTTTAACTGTAGTTACCAATTAGTTTAGGCAGAAATGCGTTCACACTTGACATTAGAAGTGCATTTATAATTTAATAAGTTTTAAATGTTAAAGACGCATTCAAACCGTTGTATTAAACCCATTTAAATTGAAAAGTTTGCTAGGAACAACATACTTTATTCAAAAATTAAAGCTTTAAATTAAAAAATCATTATTAAGGAATTCTACCGTTTTTAGAACATTTTTTCGATTAAAATGAAAAAAAGAAAGTGAAAGAAATAACCTAAGAACAGTAAGCGGTTAAGATGGAAAAATCTTAACCGCTTAGTGCCCTCTGTTCTTTTTAAGGGATGATTCAATAAGGGTATATAAATTTAAACATTCTTTTTTAACAAAAAAAATAGTAATAATAATCAATGGCAATATTTTTGGAGCATTTGGTTGATAATATAGTTCCTTCTTATTAAAACTATCCCTCCCGATTCAAAAAAGGTTTTACAGCCTGATCTTGGTTATAGCAATATTCTGGCAAAAAGGTGTACGGTTAATTTATTAATTTGCATTCTAAAACTATTTTAGTATATAAAATAGTGGATATATTTCCTCATGGAGTCTTAGAAATTAGAATTTTATGAACTTTTCGTCATTTAAATTGGAGCAAAAATATTTAAATGCTAATTTTAATAAATATTTCATTGATCTTATTATCAGAAATTAGATAATTATGCAAAATATTATTGAAAAAGTGGGAATTGGAAATTTAAAAAATATTACCTTTATGACTAGAAACATTTGTTTCAGTTTTTCAAGTGCTTTTAATCGAAATTTTACGCGGACTGTTAGTAATGTTCAATCTTTCAATACAAACTTTTTAAATTACAGTTCTTTAACACTGCTTTTAAGCTTTAAATTGCACATGTTCGTATTNCATATTTTGAGTGCTGAATTACAGCAAGCAACTTTTTCCAACTTTAACTGTAGTTACCAATTAGTTTAGGCAGAAATGCGTTCACACTTGACATTAGAAGTGCATTTATAATTTAATAAGTTTTAAATGTTAAAGACGCATTCAAACCGTTGTATTAAACCCATTTAAATTGAAAAGTTTGCTAGGAACAACATACTTTATTCAAAAATTAAAGCTTTAAATTAAAAAATCATTATTAAGGAATTCTACCGTTTTTAGAACATTTTTTCTATTAAAATGAAAAAAAAGAAAGTGAAAGAAATAACCTAAGAACGGCGGTTAAGATGGAAAAATCTTAACCGCTTAGTGCCCTACGTTCTTTTTAAGGGATAGTTCAATAAGGGTATATAAATTTAAACATTCTTTTGTAACAAAAAAAATAGTAGTAATAATCGATGGCAATATTTTTAAAGCGTTAGGTTGTTAATATAGTTCCTTCTTATTAAAATTATCCCGCCTGATTCGAAAGTGGTTTTTTAGCCTAACCTTGATTTTAGCAATATCCTGGCAAAAGGAGTACAGTTAATTTATTAATTTGTATTCTGTAAATATTTTAGCATATAAAATAGTGAAATTATTTTTTCATGGAATCTTAGGAAATTTCATTATTTGATAATTTTTTAACGCAATGCATTATGTTTCAAAATTTTACGAACTTTTCGTCATTTAAATTGGAGAAAAAATATTTAAATGTTAGTTTTAGTTAATATTTCTTTGATCTTATTATCGAAAATTATATTAATATACAAAATATTATTTAAAAAGTGGGAATTGGTGAGAAAATATAGTATAAAAGTGGGAAAATATTACCTTTATGATGCGAAACATTTGTTTCTGTTTTTCATGTGCTTTTAATCGAAAATTTACGCGCACTGTTAGTGATGTTCAATCTTTAAATACAAACTTTTTAAGTCACAATTCTTTAACACTGCATTTAAGCTTTAAATTGTATATGTTCGTATTATATATATAAAAAAAATTCTGTTTATTATTATACAATTATTTGTTCCAACATCTTTTAATTTTAAATTCATTTGCTTATACATCCAATAGTTTCCGGTTATAATTATTATTTTTATTTTCAATTAGTCTTCAGATTTTCTACCGATATAAATTTATTTTTTGAAAATAATAAATATTTTATATAGTACATTTTTTAGTTTAACAAATTTTGAAAGCAAAACGTTTCTAGCATTATTTGTTAAAATTGTTCTACATTGGCTTAATTTATAAATATCTACACTGTCGTTAAAGTATAACATAAAATAAATAAATATGCATTTCTGATATATAACCTTATAATGAAAGTTTCCAAAAAAAATTTTTAAACGTTAAAAATATTATTTTGAAAATTTAAGAATATTCTAATCTAAGTCATGCCCCTCCGTCAAAAGGCTTACGAAAGAAAAATCAATCAATGATTGAAACTTGCGAATTGTTTTAAGGGTGTACAACCTTACTAGAATTTTCACATTTCATTTACTTTTGGTAGCAAATTACAATGTTAATTTGCTAATAATTGAAAAATTAAATTCGACCTATAGTAAAACCTAATTTCTCATTTTCTGCATCAAATAGTACATACCAATAAAATAATTTAAATTAAGTTCAATTATATATTTTAAGCTTTTACTAAGAAATTACGTTAATTTTATAATTTTCCTTAATTCATGTTAAAGATTTAACAAAATTCATCTTACCAAAAGTTGCATGGTTAAGGATAAGGAAGGAGAATGTCCAAACTAGCCACAAAGTACAGGTGGATAGTGACAATTAACGAAAAGCCCCGACATTTTATACTTCTCATCCTTTGCATCACGACCTTGACGAAAATGGCTTAGATATCTTAAAACAGCCCATTCTCTATTTTGGGCATGTCCCTATGACATCCTCCCCTTCCCTCATTAAATCAGTGGTGAATCTGCAATAAAATAATGACAAAATGATTAAAAATTCCCAAAAAAAATTTATACTAAAGTAAATGCATATATCCCATGACCAGAGGCTATATGACAT
The DNA here is from genome assembly GCF_043381705.1 of Parasteatoda tepidariorum. Classification (NCBI taxonomy): domain Eukaryota; kingdom Metazoa; phylum Arthropoda; class Arachnida; order Araneae; family Theridiidae; genus Parasteatoda; species Parasteatoda tepidariorum. The sequence goes on along the minus strand of NC_092207.1, from coordinate 73,987,910 downwards.
TCAGATTTGAGACAAGATTGTTCACTTTAAAATTAATTCATTTCATTGAGAACGGGTCTTTCCAAAGAAAAATCGGTTATTTTATTTTTATTATGTTTTATGCAATTTGTGACAATCTACGTAACATTCTCGAAAAAGATAAAGAATAGAACAGTTTTTAAAGCGGTCTAGATTGTAAAGTTGACCTTGGCGAGTAGATTTTATTCTGTCTGCTGACTTATGGCCTCTGGTGATCCGCCTCCCTGTAGATGATTGTGTGAAGAAAATATTAACGAGCCCTCACAAAATGGCAAAAAAAGAACTAGTGTTAAGATCCCGATTTCAGACATAAATCATAAAAGACATTTCAGAAAAAAAAATTTTTGATTATTTATCGTACTATAGAGGATTAATTGACCATCAATACGTTTAAGTTGTCAACAATTAAAACTTTTACTGAGAGAGAACAACGTTAAGTGTTTTTAAACTTAAGCCTATTACTTTCTGATAATACTTATTCTCAAGTTCGAATAATTCCATCCATCTTTAGTTGTATTTTACCTCACACAACTAAAACTTGTAATTCATTTTAAAAAGTTAAATAATTACAGAAAACAGATTGTATTAAAAGAAAATTGTGTTGAAAAAATTGAAAGAAAAATACATGATTTATTTTCTTTTTTTGGAAAGAAAATTGCAAATGGAGTTAAAAATGAGTTTGTCATACTTCTTGAAGCTTTTGTAAAAACCAAAGAAAAATATAGGTTTTTAAATGCTAAAAATATTTCCCGTTTATAAGACCCCAATAAATACGACTTTTAAATACATTCTTTCAAGCGATTCCTTCCTAAATTTCGAATTTTCTTCTAAAACCCAATGAATAAAAGAAAATTTGTCTGATTTTGAAAAGAAATATAAATTTAAACGAAATTTTTCCCCTTATATAAAAATGTTGTAGAAAGCAAAAACTATAAAAATAACAAGTTTTTAAATTAAGAAATTACATTCTATTTGACATTCTAATTAGCTTCAGATCGACAAAATTTTCACTACCATTGTTAAGATCTGGCCCTAAATTGTAAGAATTTAAATTTAGTTATTGAACTTAAAAGGCTTGTTTATATCAAAAATCAACATTTTCTATCATATCAAAAATTAACATTTCAAAGAAAGATGTGAATTAAAAGCATAATAATTTGATTAAAAGTTTTAAGAAAAAAAAATGCTTTGACTATTACTATATATACATATATATATATAAGGCATGCACCTC
>NC_092207.1:73967797-73986646 GCF_043381705.1 Parasteatoda tepidariorum | reverse complement strand
TATATATATATCCCTTTTATTTTTATGATATATCTAATTCTATTTTTTTAAAAATAATCATACTAACTGCATCTGCCGCGGAGTTTAAGCCTAAAATCACTAAAGGAATTTAAATTACAATATCTTCAAGTTTCAAACGCATTTGTTGGAATTTTGAATTATTAAATTGATTAAAAATACGGCAGTGTCCGTAAAATTTCAACTTAATATTCAATGCTCAAAAAATTATCGAAATAAGCCATTAAATTTTAATTATTGTCTTTTTAAGTTTGCAAAAGAGAAACGCACCCCTGCCTTAAATTCGCTTGGGTTCCCAAGCAGACTTGCTGGCATTGGCAAGTAGCAATAGAAAAAGCAACAAGTCGACAAAAGAAATTTAAAACTATAACGAATTGATTAATTTTTAATATATTCCAAATTGCGATTCCATAGTTGATTCTTTAAAACTGAGGTACAATTAAAAATTAAATTAATTTACAGATCCATGTGTCCAAATATGACTCATTTACGTCTTTTAGAATCTAAAAATTTTTCCACATCCGTTAAGTATTACTGCACTTTTGACGTTTTGTATAGTTAATTCATGACAATTTCATTTTATTTGCGGGTTAATATTCTAAAAACGTACTGAAGCTTATATATGAGCATATTATAACAAAACAGAGCTCAGAGCAGATTTTCTTAAAAAATGTCTCGAGCTATAGTTAGATATCTTGATCGAGTTAAGCACGATCTTCGATATCCTTTTTTTTCCCTTCTGGTTATTTTTAAAGTGATAGTAAGTTTGCTTGTTTTTCCCCTTTAAGAATTTGGGTTGTAAGTTTTGAAATAGATTTTTAGAACTCACGTCGTATTTTCTGTCAGTTGTGACACTACAATCCACAACAATGTGAACAATGTACCATAAGTGTAAAAAAGAAGCCATGAAGTGTAAAAGCATCAAATGCAATTGAAAAAGTGTATCGATAGAAACGAGAAGCAATATAATCAAACTATGCATGTAAAAAAGTATTACATTCTTTTTCATAAAAATATTACTTGCTCACCGACTATCAAAAATCATGTCTAATAACTGCCACGGCAAAGAAAAATATCCTGGTAAAATTGCCGTACTCTGTTGTAATAAATATTCTGAGAAAAAAGCATATTTCTGGTAATAATAACCAAAATGTAAAAACACCCATTTTTTGATTCCTCCGTCCCTATGCTAACGGTTTACCGGAAATTCTGGTTTTCAAAATTATAGCTCTTATTACTACACATTTATTAAAAATTGCAAAACTGAAAAGTAAGTTTAACAGAAGAAATGATTTTTATACCGTGCTGTAAGGTATCATGGTCAAGTCACCGAGTTTTTTTTATCATATATTATGTAACCATATTATGTTGTTAACTTTACCAAAATCATTACCAAAGCGCCAAGTTAAAAATTTCCAAGCTTTTTTGTATTTCCATAGAGCCAGAAACACAGTAAAGTTTACCATGTCCTGGTAATTTTGACAATATTTTTTTTCTCGAAGTAGTTATTACTATGCATGGAGTTGATAAAGATAACTTTTGCATGCTTAAATGCTTTTTTGTAAACTTTTTTTTCAAACAGAAAGGAATAAAGCTAATTATTAAATAAAAACTATAAAAAATTATGTTTAATAACTGCCACAGAAGGGGAAAATATCCTAGCAAAATTACCATACTATTTGGTAGTAAATTTTCTAGTAAAAAAAATATTTCGAGTAATAAAAACCAAAATGTACGATGCAAATGTAATTTGAAACACTCGTTTGGTAATTTTTTCCCTCATTCAAATTACCGGAAATTCTGGTTTTCAAAATTATAGCTTTTATTATCACACGTTTAGTAAAAATTCAAAAAACTTAAAAGTAAATGTAACAGAATAAATGGTTTTTATACCGTGATGTAAGATATAGTAAAATTTACCGAATTTTTTATAATTTTATCGCATATTATAAAGCTATATTTTATTGTTAATTTTACCAAAATCATTACCACAGCGCCGAGGTAAAAATTACCGAGCTTTTTTGGAATTTCCATAGAGCCAGAAACACAGTAAATTTTACCATGTCCTAGTGGTTTTGACCATGTCTTTAAAAAATTATTTAAATATTCCTTTATTTGGAGAGCATGGGTATATTGGTAAATCACACTTTTTCTAAAGGTGACAGTTTTATATCAAACAGTTCCTTAGTATTAGTTTCAGATAGCTACTTTTCAAGTAGCTGCTATTTTCACTTGCACAATACAAACAAAAATGGCAGTGTTTTTCTCTTTTTTTTTATCAAAAACGTTACAATTCCCTAACACTTTGAATCTGTAGCTTATTACCTTAAATCCTTCACTTACTGGAGTATTTAAATTAGACTTAATATGAACTTCATTGGACTGATATTTTGAAAAATCAAACATTTTTTGTTTAAATTTCGACCAAATTAATTTACTTTTCATAGTTAATTTTTATTTACATCTTAAGTTTTGATTTCGATATTAAATTTAAACTAAAAATCACATTGTGTAAAACCAAGTAGAAAATATTGTTCGTGTTCTGGAAATAAAATATTAAGGAGATTTTTTAAATTTCTGCAAAAAATTCCTATTAATGAAATATTTATTTAATTAAATAGTATATGTATTAATAAAGAAACTTAACACTAATTCTACCAAAATTAATAAATATTTTGTACTTATAATTTAAATAACCTCTCCCATAATGCTCTCCCTTCTTTATTGGACAGCCGATTAATTCAAAAATAATTTCAACTAGAAGTTTCTAACTTCTTGGGTAAAATGTCATTCGACTTTCATTCGAATTGTGCTTAAAAAAAATTATGCTTAGAGCATTCTGTTTTGCTAATTTTTCTCAACAATGAAGCAAAATGTATTAAATAATTAATCGAACATAAAACGGACTAAATGTTTTCAAACATTAATTTTCCGGACAAAATGAAAATAAAGAAAGAGTTATTTTTTATAAAGTGTATTGAATTTTTTAATTTTTGTAGTAGATTTACTGTTTCTTAAACTGATCAAATTCAAAGCTAATAACAGCCATTTTTCAATGGTGATTACTTTAAAGTAAAGCACTTCCACAAAACTCAATCTGTCGGCAAATAGGCTCACGAAGGCTACGAAGCAAAAGACGTGATAATGGCAATTGGGACAGCATTGCGCACTAGCCGTCTTTACTTATCAGACTAGCCAGTCCCCATCAATCTGAAGCTGAGAAGGCACCAAGACACGATTGGGGACCGAATTCGGAACCCACAAAATATTACCTTTAAGGAATTCATTACATTTTCTCTTTTTAAACCTCTTCTATTATTCCTAATAAGGTAAATAAAGTTTTACATGTAGTCGATAATTTTATGTTTTAAATTCATAATATCTGATATGATCGATAAATACATAAATTTACCAATATAAATCTTTGTTTTAACAGCAAAAAATAATAAAAGATCATTTGGAAGGAATAAAATTGACTTATTAATTATTCAAATCTGTCCACTTTTACAAATAAATCACCTTACTGTAAAATTGTGAAATTCGAAATATTTTAACTTTTTTTCTCTTTGATCGGGAAAATATGGATTGTAAGAAAATATCTAGTCCACTCTTAAGTTTAAATTATTTTTATTGCTTCAAATATCAGTTTCTTTTATGTTTTTCACAGATTTAACTGGCAAACCAGAATATTCTAAAATATCAAAAACAAAAGCCTCTAAACAATATTCAAATTTGTTTTTCCCTAATTCGAACTTTTTTTCAGAATGCAATTTACGCAATTTTCGATATCTTAAATTTTACTAATCTTTATTTTGAACTTTATTTTGTAATTAAAAGAAAGAAAAAAAACGTAATAATTTGTAAAGTCATTCGAAACATTTTACAGCAGAAAGTATCCCTATATAAGAGTAGTTACCAACTGGCTATCCGTGGGCCGCATCCGACCCGTGAAGCCTTTTTTGTGACTCTCGAACTATAATATATTAGTTGTCATTTTCTTGTCGTAAAAAATCTATGTGGGTTTGAAATACTTTTCTTTATTTAAAAAAAAAAACTAATTTCTTCGTTTCTGTGAAATTTAACATACCAACGGTGCAAAAAAATAATTTTCTCAAGTCTTGCAACCAAGAAAATATTTATTCAGATACAAAAATAGTCATGCGTGCTGCTCTTTTATATTTCGTTTTTTTTTTTTTGCGATTATAATTTAGCATGTGTGTATCAGAAATTTTTTCGAAGAAATTCTCCGATTTAACTTTTTGAAATCACTCATTTTGGACGAAATTATTTACATTTGTAAATTTTGTAACCAGAATTTTTTAATATGCAATTATTTTTAAAAATCTACTTCTTATTTCAATTTATAATTCAATACTTTTGTTTTGTACAACTTGATAAAAATCTGACGGAGATATTTATTGTTCCTTCAAACATAAAAGAGCCCTATATAAAATTTTGATAAAGTTGCTGTCCGCCATTTGACTAGTGTTTTTAATTGCGGCACCCGGCCTCATGTAAGCTCTAACCCCTGCTATACATATAACACAAAAACATAGTGCCTATCACAGTGATCGGAGCATCACATGGTAAGATCCAGTTTCCCCACATTATTATCCATATTTTTTTATTGTAATCAGCACAGAATTAATAAAAATTGTAAATCGTTTTCCTACAAAATATTTCTGTATCCCTAATGTAAAGTAATTTAATATTTATTTATTTTATTCCACGCTGCCATTATTATAACGTTTTTTATTTTGATTATTTTCTGAACTAAAAACATTTTTTATTATAGCGTTATTCAATAAATCAACGTTATAAAAAAACTACCTTATATTGCTACATTACTTATGCTAAATTACTTATAAACCTACGTTACCTTATAATGCTATACTTTAAGATAAACTCGTTTAAATCGGTGTTTTATTTTATTGAACATTTTATAAATATTATTTTTTTGTGCAAATTACATTAATTTACTATTATAAAATACAATTAAAGGAATTCATAAGAAAGATTAAGAATTTAACGGTCAGTTTCATGCGCAATGTGATGCACACACAAACTGTATTTAATAGATAAGCCTGTTTGGTAAGCAGAAATATTAAATTACGGTTATGAGCTCATCAAATCAGAGTAGGGCAAAATTTACTCGATTACATTTTTTGATTACAGTAATTACTTGTAATAATTTATTACAAGATAACATAATTTTGAATACAGCTGTAATCGTGATTACAACAATCAATTACAGCAATCAAGTACTTGTAATCGTGATTACAACTTTTTGTAATTTTGATTACAGCTGTAATCATGGTTACAATAATTGATTGCAGTAATCAATGAATTGAAATCTTGATTACAATTCACCAAAATTTCTTTTACAGCTGTAGTCGTGATTCTACGTAATTGCCAATCCAAGTAATCACAACTAAACTAATTACGGGTAATTATGATTGCAAGCAATTAAAATATACGATAACATGTAATCACGATTACACGTAATCGTGACTACGTTTAATCAAGCTATACAATTACAAGTAATTACGATTGCATACTGCATGTGCATATACGTACATTTCAGCATGTAAGTACATGCATTGTATGAATGTACGATAATAGAATGTATATACATTGAACATATTTACGTACAAAATGTAAGAATGTTGTTTATAGGTACACTATATGTACAAAACTGCGTAAATAAAATGCATGTATGTATGCTCATATGTACATAGATATATGGTTTGTACAAGCAACATATGTACAAATGTATGTACATGCATATTCATATGCTTTGTTAATACATATGCACACGTAGTGTATGGATGTACAGAAAATGTACGTATGTACATACAACGTATATATGTACGTATACATAAACACATGCGTACTTTTAAACATATGTATTTATAATGTATATATGCACATAAATTGTGCTTGCATTAAAAAACTTCATAACAGTAAAGTTATTAAAGTTTGTTTTAAAATGTGTTTTAAAACATATAAAACTCAATCTCTTATTCTCTTGGAAAGAATGCGATAATCTCATTTTAAATTCATAACTATTATTTCCACATTTAAAATTAACCGCTTTTTTGTACCATATAAAATTTTTATAAACTAAGAATTAAGCTTTAAGAAATTATTTTTTATTCAAACATTTTTGAAATGATATAGAACAATTAAAGCTGACAACTAAATTTAAATATCATTTTATTTTGTCATTTAACTTGCTTGAGTCGTTATCAGTGGTTTTTACACTAAACTTACATGCATTTTATTTATTGCATTGCATATATATTTAGACATAAATATATATCGTACATATGTAGATACATCCATTGAACATTCATATATTGTATATATGTACGAGATATCCATGTATATTTAGTGTATTTCCCATGTATATGTGCATACAATAAATGTACATATGAATTAATGTAATGCATGTAAGTATGTATAAAATATATACATACATTCGTACATTGTACATGCATATATAGTACATATTGATGTGCATACATGGCGCATATGTTTATCGTACTTGTGTGGATACATTCATCGTTCATAAACATATTGCATATATTGTATACATTGGGATACTATGTCTGTACATAAGTCAAATTTGTATTAAAGATTTTTGCCCAATATACGTATGCACATATTTACAACATATGTACGATATATGAATGTGCATCTGTATACTATATGTATATACATGTGTTCAATATATACATGCTAAATACATATATGCACATCTGTACATTATATGCATGTCGAATGTACTTATGTACATCTGCATAATATATGCATATCGAATGTATGTATGTGTATATGTAAAATATATGCATGTGGAATGTATTTGTGTATAACATATATGTGAAATATACGTTCTCCTGATGCACGTATAATCATAAAAAAATTTATTATGCATATTTTGATACACTCATTGATCATGCATATATCGTGTATGTGCACATGCATACTTTAAGCTTAGCATACAATGTGAATATACACATATATTGTACACGTATGCATGAAATGTAAATATATTGTACATACATGCGTGAGAGATGCATTGTGCAAACAATGATGCTCGTACAGACAACAAGCACTTGTATATATATACATACACATATACGGATATACACTTTACATACAGAAGTATTTGCACAAAATACATACATAATTTATATATATATATATATATATAGCTATTAGATAAGNCAAGTACTTGTATATACATGCGTACATGAACATAGATATAAATTTTACATACACAAATATTTGCATAAAACGCATATATTCATTGTGTATAAATGTACATGTCTACATTGTTTGCACATACATACGTAATTATTATATATATATATACGTACATATATTTTATGCATACTATATAAGTGTATGTATATGTGTGTGTAACTAAATTGTCTGTACATATGCATTAGATAAATACATATGTACACACATTTTAGTTATATTCATTCGTACATACGTTGCATGTAAATACATACAAAATGTATCATTATGCGATACATTATGCTATCTACTGTAAAATATAATCATACATTGGTATACAATAGTCTTCTAATAGTCTTGGTATACAATAGTCTTGCATATTTTGATTAATTGTAATCATATTTGCATGTAATCGTATACTTTGATTACTTGTAATCACGATTACAAGTAATTGATTACAGTAATTGGTTATGTAATCACGATTACAGTTATAATCAAAATTGTGAATGTTTGTAATCATGATTACGAGTAATTGATTACTGTAATTGAGTACCGTAATCACGATTACAATTGTAATCAAAATTTGTAATCATGATTACAAGCAATTGAAAAAGCAATCGATTATACTCATGCTCTACTCTGATCTAATCAAAGATTATGAATACTTGCTTGTTATCGCAATTGCCTGTAATCGTGATTACAAGTAATTGATCACATGGCAGTAATTATCTGTAATCAATTACAATTGTATTAGATTGCTGTAATCGTCACCCAACTCAGCATCAAATATACCTCGAATTTTTAACATCATTTTAAAAAATAAGTACTAAGCAGAATTACTAAGCAGAATGTTCACTAACAGATTTTAATAGAATCATAAGAGAAATGTTTGGAAGTGGGAGCATAGACATAAGCAAACATAATTCTTTTTAATGCATATAATTTAAGTGACTAATTTCATATAAAAAAAACTATTTTATACCGAGAACCAATAATTAATGCCAAGCATTCATCAGGGTTGGGCTTAGCGCCCTAGTGTGAAAGAGAATGTCCTTTTTTTATCAAGTTGGTGATTTGTCCCTCTATGTCTTAATTGAATGACGATTTCAAAACTACGCAAAATATAATGAGAAGGCATATGGAAAAAAACACTTTTTTAATGGCAAATAGATATTAAAATGAATTGTACAAATTAGGAACATATATAAAAAGATATGAAGAAGTATGTGAGTTTATAAGTCTGAAATAGGTGAATCTCAGAATTAAATCTGACAGCAGAGGTAATAATTTATGTCCAACTTAATAGTAGACTGACATATTGGATAGGTATTTCTTCTGTCCTATTATCTCCTTTTGAAAATGCAACTAAAGTAACGAGCTTTCTTTGATCAATAATCCTATGTTATCTGAAAATAAAAGAAAAATGTTTAATGTTAAGCTGTCAACTTTGCATAAATTTCAAATGCAGTATAATCAAATGCAGTATAATTATATCCGATTAATTACCCATTAGTTTTTTTAATATTTTCGTTATTTTATAGAAATTATTTAATTAAAATGCTTGTGGAGAAAGAAAGCATAATTTTAAAAAAAAAATCTAAATCTATTGAATAATCCTAAAAGGACATACTTATGAAAAATTACACTGCTATTTTGCATATAGAATAAAAATAACCACATTCCACAGTTAAGAAATATGTCTCTCTAATAACAATTCCCAACGTTTATTTCGGTCATTTTTCCTCTATATTTAAATGAAAACCAAGTTTTAACTCATGTATATTCTGCTTACATATACACTAAACTCAAATTAGGAGAATATATGTCGCTCCAGACCTGTAAGTATAACTGTGGGACGTAATAGTATTGATAAAATGATACGATGAAAAAATTTCAGTTTTTAATCATTCATTTTATTTTATTTTATAACCGTCGTTGAACAGCCGTCTCAATTTTGGATTTACGTCTACTAATGTTCAACTCCGTAGCCTTGTCATTTTGAACCCAATCCAGAAGACAAGGGAACTCCTGGATAAAGAATAGGGAGAAATTTGCCTCTTTAGAGGACTTTTTGATGCAACTAACCCGCATTTGCGTTACATTGGGAGGAAAACCTCTAGCGGTTAGCCTGACGGCAAGGGAACTCTAACCCCTGATCCGTCTACCACATAGGATATTTTACGTCAGCACTGTGGTCGGCGTGAGCCGGGTGTGGATTCGTATCGACCAGTTATCGCTGGGATTAGAACCAGATTCACTTCATTAAAAAGTGAACTCCTCAACAAAATTTCAATCAGCAAATATTTCTATTTATTTAAAAAATTATTTATCAAGTTTCGGGGTTCGGTCAAAAGATGATTGATCATTTAGGGTTAAATAATAAAATAGAAAGGTATGAGTTTCACGGGAATAACATGCTAAAAATCAATCCACTGTTTCACTAAATTTATGATGCTGATTATATAGCAGATTAATTTAAAATACTGAACGTTTGTCCTCTATGTAAAGAATTCTCAGGGATGGGATTCAAACAATATTTGCACACAAAAAGTCATCATTTAGGAAAAGAATCATAAAATTTGGATTTTGCTGTAAAGACCACTATCATTTTGTCTAAAATTGCTTTTAACTTTTCCAGTAATACAAACAGAACGATACAATTACCTTTATTCTATTTAGAATTAATTTTAAACTTTAATATGACCAATGGAAAAGAAATTCTGATATTTTAGTCATTTTTAGGTGTTGTGAAGCCACAGATAAAGCAATGATGAAGTAATTTCAACATTTTTAGAACTGAAGTCCAGGAATACAAAAACTAGGTTTATCTTTCCGGGATATAAAGATGCTTAACTGCTGTAGAATTCGTAAAAAATGTAATTTTCTAAAATTGTTTTCTTTTTTAATTCTAGCATAGTTCAGGTACATGCATCTACATTCAAAAAATATTTTCTCACAGTGTAGGACTTCAGTTATATTAATGAAAAAAATACAACACACCCATTATTGTCAAAAGTAAGAAAAGGATCTGACAAAAGACGTATTCTAAAGACGACTACTTATTGATAAGGACGACTACTTATTCATTTTTCATCTAATGTGACATTTTTTATGATTTATTGCAAATATAATTTTTTATTCTGTTTTGATTTTTCAAAAAGTAAATAACAGACTTTGATTTTTTTTTTAATATTTTATTCAAAATAACGTCATTTTATCAATAAAAAAAATTAGAAAATTTCTTTGAGAAAGGAAAAATCTCAATAATATGCTATTTAATTTTAAGTATATCAGATAAAAATAGAAGTCGATAGCTGTGATGTTTTTACGACATTCAACCTACACTCATTTAATTTCTCAGATTTTTTAATATAACTATTCTAAATATATTTTACAAAATGAATACAACTCAATTTTTAGACAAAACAAAAAGTTTGGACAAGTCAGTTTTCACTAAGTTTAAAAAGTTTATGAATTTAATAAATAAAAAAAGGCTAATTAAAGGGTGAAAATTTACTTGCGTGCTTTACTTCGGGTAATCTATTTCTAAGACAATGAACTGAATTATATAATAAACATAAGCAACATGATGAACTCAAACAATTCAAATGTGTTCTTAAAAATAAAAATAAATAAAATAAAAAAATAAGTAAATAAAAAAATTAGGAAAATAAACCTTATGCATTTTGGATTTAATGGAAACAGCTATTAAATAATTAACAAGAACGTAAATAAAATCACTCCAACTCATTAAAAATATTTTAAAAGTTATTTAAATGCTTTATCAATCCCTTTCAAAATAGATAAAAATGAATATCCAATTCTTTTGTAATTGTGATAATTATTTTTATTCAAAATACAGTTTTGGTTAATGTTTTATTTGGAATAGTTTGTGGTTTACATCCTTTTTAAGACAAAATTGAATTTATGAAACTGGCTATAAAGTGGAATATTATTAAAGGTTTGCAAACGCACGTTCCCGGTTGCAGCTTTCTTTAATGAAAGCCATCAAAGCTAAAAGAAAATAAGAAGATTTAAAACGTCAAGAGAAAGTTAAAGAAAATAATTTTTAAAAAAAAATTACGGAATATTTTTTTTTAGTTTGTTATTTTTTCAGGCTTTAAATCGAGCAAAACCTTTCGTAATCAGCTTATAATTGCTTTGGTTTTATACTCAGCGAATATAAGTTAACTATTCTTTTAAATGATGTACCACAACACAATAAGATTTTTGTTTTATATATTTACGAAATCACATTGATTTTCAAAGCATATATATACTCGTAAATAATTAATTTAACCAACTAAAATAAAATTATCAAATATCTGAAATAATAAAATCATTAAAAAATTACTTTTCTCTTATTTTCCAAGACCAATTGAGAGGAAAGGATACCCATGACTTCCATAGCCACCATGACCGTAGCCTCCTTTGTGTCCGTATCCATAACTAGATGCTCCATGTCCATATCCACCATAATAGGACGATGGATATCCATATCCTCCATAACTTCCATGGCCTCCATAACTTCCATGGCTTCCATAACTTCCATAACTTCCATGACCTCCATAACCGCGACCATATCCATAAGAAGGACCAACGTGATATGAGCGACCTAAGTTGACTGACACAGGAATGATGGCCAATGTCGTGGCCAAAAGGCCAAGAAGCAGAATTGCAGCCTGAAAATATATTTATTTTTTACACAATAACATTAATAATTTTTAATTTTTCATTAAAGTAATTGTCAAACATGTTGTTTAAATATGTCTTTCTTTAAATATTCAATGTGATTTATCTTAATAGAAACCCCTATTCATCAGCAGAGTACTCAAAAGCTTAACTTCGTATTATAAGTTTTTTACTGAAAACTGAATTTCCAAATTATTCTTTGTAAAATATTAATTGTAATTATAAAAAAGTGTGCCAGTTATTATTTGCATTTTTGATATAACTCTTTTTTTTTCGAATTTATTTAATATAAAAACGTTACAATTTTAATATAAAAAGTATTTACAATTGCAACGTTTTTATATTAAATTTTATATTACTATTTTATATTAAATTCTATCCTCATTGACTCCTTTATCTGATACTATTTAACGACGAACGACTCTTTTCTCAATTTTATTTATCTGAATTAAACTTCAATTAATTTTAAAATCAATTACTCGCCAAAATAGGCTTAACCAATAAAAAAAATGCAAAAACTCTTATATAAACTTTTATTTGAAGAAAATTAAATTATTTATGAAATGTTTAAGAAAAATAATTTAAGGCGTTAAAGCAGCAGTACTATTTACAAATTTTGATCCATAATGTTAAAAATTCAGTAATTTTAAAAAATAAGAACGATTTATAACTTATTTTTATATTCTCTCTAGTTTAATATTAAAAGTATCTTTTTTAACTAAATCAGAGCAAAAAATTCCTCAAAAGAAAATTAAGAGAAAAGAAAAAATAAATTAAAAGGAAAGAAAAATTAAATTCTTACCAAAACTTTCATTTTTCAGCAAAAAAATATCGTCTGCGCTATGCGAATCAAACTCTTATACCAAGATTCTCCGTAAATTCCCGGCATCTTTATATACAAGACATGTTCTTAGCCTCTGGCTATGAGTGAAACATTTTAGGTAAAGAAGTAATCATGACAATCCTTTTGCAGAGGGTATCGATATAATCACGTGTCCTTCGATGGGGTCAATTAAAATCATTTTTTGGATCTCGGGCATTTAAGCTCTTTTGTAACTCTTTTAATGGATACTTGAAGTTCGAATTCTACTTTAAAAGATTCGAGTGATTAATTTCATACCACGCCTTAGTTCATTAAATAAATGAATCTGTTCAAGAACGTTCCATTATTACAAAAGTTTATTAACTTGTTCACTCCACTTGAAAATTTCAACAACAGTTTATTTATTTATTCGCTTATTTATTTTTAATTTTCTTTGTGATCGAATAATAAAAGACAAGGCAAAACATGAATCCTATTGTTTGTTTTTAAATCTGCATCCTAGAGTACGTTAGGAATTTTGCTTTCCGGAACAACTTATTCGTAAATTATTTTTTCCTGTTCTATTTGTATTATTATTTGTAGTTTATAGTTTATTTTTCCCGGCACAATAAGCACTTTGAAAATTAGATATATTAGAACATCGGTATGTTACGACAATGAGTAACAATTACTTAATTGGAAATATATATCTTTGATAACTGTCAACTAAGTTTGAACTGCTGCAGTTTCAATATATTTTGAGATTTGAAACATTAATGCTATTTAAGACGCAAAAAGCTTTTAAGACAGCTTAATCAAGGAGTGCGTGAAATTAACTAAATGAACAAACGATGATATAAGTTTGAAATAGAAATTAATTTTTAATTAATCAGCCCTTACGCTGGTTAAAAATTATACATGTGATAAAACGATAAGAAAATTTTAAATTTTTGTTTAGATTAACCATGTTTTTTTTCTAACTTTCAAACCTTTTTTTTGATAATTTGTTTTCGAGATACAGCTTCATGTAAGTTTTAAAAGAACAAAATTAATTATTATTATCATCTAGGATGAGATAAGTGTTTTTTAACAGGATAATATATGTTCTATACAATTTAGATCAACTCTTTTATCAGGGTTACGGATGAAAACTGGCTTATGAAGAATTTAAAAAAACAATGAATGTGTTTATTATTTGATTCCAGCTTCCGTAAATTTTCAAAAAATTGTACACTTTCTAACAATTTTCTGTTTAAAAAAATCTATCATTATATTAATATCTGTAAACAGGGTGTTATGTAATCACCGCTTTTAACTTATATTTTTAATTCCTTTATTGTAAAATACTTCAAAATTGTATGAACATTGAAGAACACTGTCATTGTGAAGAACTGGGGTTCGATCCCCAGTGGCAGCGTGAAGCCTATCCAGCTTCAGATAGATGGGTACCAGCTTGGCTGGGAAGTAAAAGCGGTCTGTGTAAAAAGGATATTTATATTTTAATTTTCAAGTCTCTGTAAACTGTATTAAATAATTTTATAATGTACAATTTCTGTCTGTTTTTGCTCTGTTACGCCCAATTCGTATTTGTCTTAATATTCTCTACGCAACTGCTGTCAAAATTGGAGCGAAATCAGTCGAATAGTTTCTGAGAAATCGAATTTAAAAATACGACTTCTGTAAAATTCAATTTGTATTTGTCAGGAATTTTGTATACATGTTGCGGCGAATGACCGAAGTAGGTGGTTGTTGACTTTCACCGGTGAATGTCGACGAACACCAATATAATAATTTTGAAATGATATAGAACAATTAAAGCTGAAAACTAAATTTAAATATCGTTTGAATTTGCCATTTAACTTGCTTGAGTCGTTATCAGTGGTTTTTACACTAAACTTACATGCATTTTATTTATTGCATTGCATATATATTTAGACATAAATATATATCGTACATATGTATATACATTCATTGAACATACATATATTGTATATATGTACGAGATATCCATGTATATTTATTGTATTTCCCATGTATAAGTGCATACAATATATGTACATATGCATTAATGTAATGCATGTAAGTATGTACAAAATATATACATACATTCGTACACTGCACATGCATATATAGTACATATTGATATGTATACATGGGACATACGTTTATTGTACATGTGTGTATACATTCATTGTGCATAAATATATTGCATACATTGTATACATTGGGATACCATGTATATACACATGCAAAATTTGCATTAAAGATTCATGCCCAATATATGTATGCACATATTTACAACATATGTACGCACATATGTACGATATATGAATGTGCATCTGTACACTATATGTATATACATCTGAACAATATATACATGTTAAGTGTATGTATGTACATATGTGCATTATATGCATGTCCAATGTATTCATATACATCTGTATAATATATGCATGTCGAATGTATGCATGAGTATATGTAAAATACAGGCATGTCGAATGTATTTATGCGTATATGTAAAATATTTGTTCTCCCAATGTACTTATAATCATACACAAATGTATTATGCATATTTGGATACACACATTAAACATGCATATATCGTGTATGTGCACATGCATACTTTAAATAAGCATACAATGTACAGATACACATATATTGTACATATATGCATAAGATATATAAATATATTGTACACACATACATGAGACATACATTGTGCAAACAATGATGTTTGTACAAACAACAAGTACTTGTATATATATATATTTATATATATGTACACAAATATGGATATATATTTTACATACAGAAGTATTTGCATAAAATACATATAAGTAAGATATATTCATGTCGAATGTATTTATGTGTATATGTAAAATATATGTTCTCCCAATGTACTTATAATCATACACAAATGTATTCTGCATATTTGGATACACACATTGAACATGCATATATCGCGTATGTGCAAATGCATACTTTAAATAAGCATACAATGTACAGATACACATATACTATGCGTAAGATATAAATATATTGTACACACATACATGAGACATACATTGTGCAAACAATGATGTTTGTACAAACAACAAGTACTTGTATATATATAAGTACACAAATATGGATGTACATTTTACATACAGAAGTATTTGCATAAAATACATACATTCATTGTGTACGAATGCAAGCGTCTATATTGTTTGCACATACATGCATAATTATTAGATGTCTATATACGTGCATATATTTTACACATGCAGTTTAAGTGTATGTATATGTGTGTAACTAAAATGTCTGTATGTATGCATTTGCCCATATATGCATAAGATAAATATATATGTACACACATTTTAGTTATATTCCTTCGTACATACGTTGCATGTAAATACCTACAAAATGTATCATTCTACGATACATTATACTATCTACTGTAAAATATAAGCATACATTGGTATACAATAGTCTTGTAATCGTATATATTGATTAATTGTAATCATATTTACATGCAATCGTAAACTTTGATTATTTGCAATCACGATTTCAAGTAATTGATTACAGTAATTGAGTATTGTAATCATGATTACAGTTGTAATCAAAATTTGTAATCATGATTACAAGTAATTGATAACTGTAATTGGAAAATGTAATCGATTATACTTTTGCTCTACTCTGATCTAATCAAATATTATGATTACTTGTAATCGTGATTGCAAGTAATTGATCACATGGCAGTAATTATCTGCAATCAATTACAATTGTTTGTATTAGATTACTGTAATCGTCGCCCAACTCTGCATCAAATATAACTCTAATTTTTAACATCATATTAAAAAATAATTACTAAGCAGAATTACTTCTGTTCACTGACAGACTTTAATGGAATCATAAGAGAAATGTTTTGAAGTGGGAGCACAGACATAATGAAACATAATTTTGTAATGCATATAATTTAAGCGAATAATTTCAAATTTCATAGGAAAAAAAACTATTTTATGGCAAGAACTAACAATTATTGCGAAGCAATCACCGGGATTGGGCTTAGCCCCCTAGTGTTAAAGAGAATGTCCTTTTTTTATGAAGTTGGTGATTTGTCCCTCTATGTCTTAATTTAATGACGATTTCAAAACTACTGAAATATAATGAAAAGGCATACGGTAAAAAACAAATTTTTAATGGCAAATAGATATTACAATAAATTGTACAAATTAGGAGCATGTATAAAAAGATATGAGGAAGTATGTAAGTTTGTATGTCTGAAATAGGTGAATCTCAGAATTAAATCTGGCAGCAGAGGTAGTAATTTATGCCCAACTTAATAGTAGACGGACTTATTTGGTAGGTATTTCTTCTGTCCAATTATTTCCATTTGTAAATGCAACTAAAGTAACGAGCTTTCTTTGATCGATCATCCTACATTATCTGAAAGTAAAAGAAAAATGTTTTATGTTCAGTTGTCATCTTTGCATCAATTTCAAATGCAGTATAATTATATCTGATTAATTACCCATTAATTTTTTAATATTTTCGTTATTTTATAGAAATTATTTAATTAAAATGCTTGTGAAAAAAGAAAAGCAAAATTTTAAAAAATATATATATAAATCTATTGAATAAACTTAAAAGGACACATTTATGAAAAATTGCATCGGTATTTTGCATATAGAATAAAAAAAACACATTCCACAGTGAGGAAATACCTGTATGTCTCTCTAATAACAATTCCCAACGTTTATTTCGGTCATTTTTCCTCTCTATTTAAATGAAAACCGAGTTTTAACTCATGTATATTCTGTTTACATGTACACTAAACTCAAATTAGGAGACTATATGCTGCTCCAGACCTGTAAATTCATCTGCGGGACGTAATAGTATTGATAAAATGATACGATGAAAAAATTTCATTTTTCATTGATTCATTTTATTTTATTTTATTTTATTTTATTTTATTTTATTTTATAACCGTCGCTGAACAGCCATCTCAATTTTGGATTTACGTCTACTAATGTTCAACTACGTAGCCTTGCAATTTTGAACCCAATCCAGAAGACAAGGGAACTCCTGGATAAAGAATTGGGAAACATTTGCTTCCTTAGAGATTTTTTTGATGGAACTAACCCGCATTTGTGTTACATGGGGAGCAAAACCACGAAAACCTCTAGTGATTAGCCTGACGGCAAGGGAACTCTAACCCCTGATCTGTCTAAAACTTAGGATATTTTACGTCAGCACAGTAGTCGGTGCGAGCCGGGTGCAGATTCGTATCGACTATCCATTGCTGACATTAGAACCAGATTCACTTCATTAGAACGCGAACTCTCCAACAAAATTTCAATCATTAAGTATTTCTATTTAGCATTTAAAAATTTATTTAACAAGTCTCAGGGTTCGGCCAAAAGATGATTGATCATTTAGGGATACATGGACGAAAAAAACTGGGATCCACTGCTCTCACTTTTGTGGGAATAGGAAAGCTGAAAATTTTAAGAGACTGCTCCACTGCTACTTTGAAGCCTTAAAAAAAACCTACTTTTGATGCATCTTCCGTAAAAGGAATTGAAAAAATTTTCACAATTTTTAAAATTTTAACATGTTTTTGTTTTAGTGTATTTTTCAAAAAAAAGAAAATCTTTTTTTTTACTTGGCTGAATGATTACAAAGCATTTTTTTTATGGTTAAAGTATGTATAAACTCAAAAATAATAAAATTAAAAAGTTGGGTTACACGGAAATAACATGATAAAAAATTTAATATTTTATAAAAAGTTCATTCAATCCACAGTCTTACTAAATTTATGATGCCGATTATAAAACAGATTAATTTAAAATACTAAACGTTTGTCCTCTATGTAAAGAATTCTCAGAGATGGGATTCAAGCAATATTTGCACACAAAAAGTCATCATTGGGGAAAAAATCATAAAATTTGGATTTTGCTGTAAAGACTACTGTCATTTTGTCTAAAATTGCTTTTAAATTTTCCAGTAATACAAACAAAACGATACAATTACCTTTATTCTGTTTATAATTTTAAACTTTCATATGACCAATGGAAAAGAAACTCCGATATTTTAGTCATTTTTAGGTGTTG